>NW_027274352.1:0-108708 GCF_030028105.1 Mobula birostris | reverse complement strand
GGTCACCATATACCTGTACGCCCTCTGGTCACCATATCCCTCACTCCTGTACGCCCTCTGGTCACCATATCCCTCACTCCTGTACGCTCTCTGGTCACCATACACCTCATTTCTGTATGTCCTCTGGTCACCATATACCTCATTCCTGCACGCCCTCTCGTCACCATATACCTGTACGCCCTCTAGTCACCATATACCTTTACGCGCTCTGGTCCCCATAGCCGTCATTCCTGTACGCCCTCTGGTCACCATATCCCTCACTCCTGTACGCCCTCTTGTCACCATATCCCTCACTCCTGTACGCCCTCTGGTCACCATCTCCCTCACTCCTGTACGCCCCCTGGTCACCCTATCCATCATTCCTGTACGCCCCCTGGTCACCATACACCTCATTCCTGTCCGCCCTCTGGTCACCATATACCTCATTCCTGTACACCCTCTGGTCAACATATATCTCATTCCTGTACGTCCTCTATTCACCATATACTTCACTCCTCTACGCCCCCTGGTCACCATATCCCTCACGCCTGTACGCCCTCTGGTCACTATATACCTCACTCTCGTACGCCCTCTGGTCACCATATACCTCACTCTTGTACGTCCTCTGATCATGATATAACTCACTACTGTACGCTCTCTAGTCACCATATCCCTCATTCCTGTACTCCCTCTGGTCACCATATCCCTCATTCCTGTACGCCCTTTGGTCACCGTATACATCACTCCTCTATGCCCTCTGGTCAACATACACCTCATTCCTGTATGCCCTCTGGTCACCATATACCTCACTCCTGTACGCCCTCTCGTCACCATATCCCTCACTCCTGTATGCCCTCAGTTCACCCTATACCTCACTACTGTACGCCCTCTCGTCACCATATACCTCATTCCTGTACGCCCTCTGGTCACCATATACCTCACTCCTGTACGCCCTCTGGTCACCATATACCTCACTCCTGTACCCCCTCTGGTCACCATATCCCTCACTCCTGTACGCCCTCTGCTCATCATATCCCTCCTGTACGCCCTCTGGTCACCATATCCCTCATTCCTGTACGGCCTCTGGTCATCATATCCCTCATTCCTGTATGCCCTCTGGTAACCCTATGCCTCATTCCTATACGCCCTCTGGACAGGATATCCTTCATACCTGTACGCCCTCTACTCATCATATCCCTCCTGTACGCCCTCTGGTCCCCGTATCCCTCATTCCAGTACGCCATCTGGTCACCATACACCTCATTCCTGTATGCCCTCCGGTCGCCATATCCGTCATTCCAGTATGCCCTCTGTTCACCATATACCTCACTCTCGTACGCCCTCTGGTCACCATATACCTCACTCCTGTACACCCACTCGTCACCATATCCCTCATTCCTGTACACCCTCTGCTCACCATATACCTCACTCCTGTACGCCCTCTGCTCACCATATAACTCATTCCTGTACGCCCTCTGGTCACCATATTCCGCACTCCTGTACGCCCTCTGGTAACCATATACCTCATTCCTGTATGCTCTCTGGTCACCATGCACCTCATTCCTGTATTCCCTCTGGTCACCAAACACCTCATTCCTGTATGCCCTCCGGTCGCCATATCCGTCATTCCAGTATGCCCTCTGTTCACGATATACCTCACTCCTCTACGCCCTCTGGTCACCATATCCCTCACTCCTGTACGCTCTCTGGTCACCATATAACTCACTCCTGTACGCCCTCTGCTCACCATACACTTCACTCCTGTACGCCCTCTGGTCACCATATACCTCATTCCTGTATGCCCTCTGGTCACCATATACCTCATTCCTGTACACCCTCTGGTCACCATATCCCTCATTCCTCTATGCCCTCTGGTCACCATATCCCTCATTCCTGTACGCCCTCTGGTCACCATATACCTCACTCCTGTACGCCCTCCGGTCACCATATACTTCATTCCTGTACGCCCTCTGCTCACCATATACCTCACTCCTGTACGCCCTCTTGTCACCATATACCTCACTCCTGTACGCCCTCTGTTCACCATATAACTCATTCCTGTACGCCCTCTGATCACCATATCCCGCAGTCCTCTACGCCCTCCGGTAACCATATACCTCATTCCTGTATGCCCTCAGGTCACCATACACCTCATTCCTGTATTCCCTCAGGTCACCATACACCTCACTCTCATGCGCCCTCTGGTCACCATATACCTCACTCTCGTACGCCCTCTGGTCACCATATTCCTGTACGCCCTCTCGTCACCATATTCCTGTACGCCCTCTGGTCACCATATACCTCAATCCTGTACGCTCTCTGGTCACCGTATCCCTCACTCCTATACGCCCTTTGGCCACCATATCCCTCACTCCTGTACGTCCCCTGGTCACCATATCCCTCACTCCTGTACGCCCTCTGGTCATCATATAACTCACTACTGTATGCCCTCTAGTCACCATATCCCTCATTCCTGTACTCCCTCTGGTCACCATATCCCTCATTCCTGTACGCCCTTTGGTCACCGTATACATCACTCCTCTACGCCCTCTGGTCAGCATACACCTCACTCCTGTATACCCTCTTGTCACCATATCCCTCATTCCTGTGCGCCCTCTGGTCACCATATACCTCATTCCTGTATGCCCTCTGTTCACCATATACCTGTACGCCCTCTGGTCACCATATACCTGTACGCCCTCTGGTCACCATATCCCTCACTCCTGTACGCCCTCTGGTCACCATATCCCTCACTCCTGTACGCTCTCTGGTCACCATACACCTCATTTCTGTATGTCCTCTGGTCACCATATACCTCATTCCTGTACGCCCTCTCGTCACCATATACCTGTACGCCCTCTAGTCACCATATACCTTTACGCGCTCTGGTCCCCATAGCCGTCATTCCTGTACGCCCTCTGGTCACCATATCCCTCACTCCTGTACGCCCTCTTGTCACCATATCCCTCACTCCTGTACGCCCTCTGGTCACCATCTCCCTCACTCCTGTACGCCCCCTGGTCACCCTATCCATCATTCCTGTACGTCCCCTGGTCACCATACACCTCATTCCTGTCCGCCCTCTGGTCACCATATACCTCATTCCTGTACACCCTCTGGTCAACATATATCTCATTCCTGTACGTCCTCTATTCACCATATACTTCACTCCTCTACGCCCCCTGGTCACCATATCCCTCACGCCTGTACGCCCTCTGGTCACCATATACCTCACTCCTGTACGCCCTCTCGTCACCATATAACTCATTCCTGTACGCCCTCTGCTCACCATACACCTCATTTCTGTATGCCCTCTGGTCAGCATACACCTCACTCCTGTACGCCCTCTCGTCACCATATCCGTCATTCCTGTACGCCCTCTGCTCACCATATACCTCACTCCTGTACGCCCTCTGTTCACCATACAACTCATTCCTGTACGCCCTCTGGTCACCATATACCTCATTCCTGTATGCCCTCTGGTCACCATACACCTCATTCCTGTATTCACTCAGGTCACCATACACCTCATTCCGTTATGCCCTCCGGTCGCCATATCCGTCATTCCTGTATGCCCTCTGTTCACCATATACCTCACTCTTGTACGTCCTCTGATCATGATATAACTCACTACTGTACGCTCTCTAGTCACCATATCCCTCTTTCCTGTACTCCCTCTGGTCACCATATCCCTCATTCCTGTACGCCCTTTGGTCACTGTATACATCACTCCTCTACGCCCTCTGGTCAGCATACACCTCACTCCTGTATGCCCTCTGGTCACCATATCCCTCATTCCTGTACGCCCTCTGGTCACCATATCCCTCATTCCTGTACGCCATCTGGTCACCATATCCCTCACTCCTGTACGCTCCCTGGTCACCATATCCCTCATTCCTGCACGCCCCCTGGCCACCATATATCTCATTCCTGTACGTCCTCTAGTCACCATATACTTCACTCCTCTACGCCCTCCGGTCACCATATCCCTCACGCCTGTACGCCCTCTGGTCAGCATACACCTCTCTCCTGTACGCCCTCTGGTCACCATATACCTCACTCCTGTACACCCTCTGGTCACCATACACCTCATTCCTGTACGCCCTCTGGTCACCATATACATCATTCCTGTACGCCCTCTGGTCACCATATACCTGTACACCCTCTGGTCACCATATCCCTCACTCCTGTACGCCCTCTGGTCACCATATACCTCATTCCTGTACGCCCACTGTTCACCATATCCCTCACTCCTGTACGCCCTCTGTTCACCATATACCTCACTCCTGTACGCCCTCTCGTCACCATATCCCTCATTCCTGTACGCCCTCTGCTCACCATATACCTCACTCCTGTATGCCCTCTGTTCACCATATAACTCATTCCTGTACGCCCTCTGGTCACCATATACCTCATTCCTGTATGCCCTCTGGTCACCATACACCTCATTCCTGTATTCACTCAGGTCACCATACACCTCATTCCTGTATGCCCTCCGGTCGCCATATCCGTTATTCCTGTATGCCCTCTGTTCACCATATACCTCACTCTCGTACGCCCTCTGGTCACTATATACCTCACTCTCGTACGCCCTCTGGTCACCATATACCTCACTCCTGTACGCCCTCGCGTCACCATATTCCTGTACGCCCTCTGGTCAACATATTCCTCATTCCTGTACGTCTCCTGGTCACCATATCCCTCACTCTTGTACGCCCTCTGGTCATCATATAACTCACTACTGTACGCCCTCTAGTCACCATATCCCTCATTCCTGTACTCCCTCTGGTCACCATATCCCTCATTCCTGTACGCCCTTTGGTCACCGTATACATCACTCCTCTACGCCCTCTGGTCAGCATACACCTCACTCCTGTATGCCCTCTGGTCACCATATACCTCATTCCTGTATGCCCTCTGTTCACCATATACCTATACGCCCTCTGGTCACCATATACCTGTACGCCCTCTGGTCACCATATCCCTCAATCCTGTACGCCCTCTTGTCGCCATATCCCTCACTCCTGTATGCCCTCTGGTCACCATATCCCTCATTCCTGTACTCACCCTGGTCACCATATCCCTCACTCCTGTACGCCCTCTGGTCACCATATACCACACTCCTGTACGCCCTCTGGTCACCATCAGCTCATTTCTGTATGCCCTCTGGTCACCATATACCTCATGCCTGTACACCCTCTGGTCACCATGTACCTGTACGCCCTCTAGTCACCATATACCTTTACGCCCTCTGGTCACCACAGCCGTCATTCCTGTACGCCCTCTGGTCACCATATACCTCATTCCTGTACGCCCTCTGGTCACCATATACCTCACTCCTGTACGCCCTCTGGTCACCATATACCTCACACCTGTACCCCCTCTCGTCACCATATCCCTCACTCCTGAACGCCCTCTGCTCATCATATCCCTCCTGTACGCCCTCTGGTCACCATATCCCTCATTCCTGTACGCCCTTGGTCACCATATCCCTCGTTCCTGTATGGCCTCTGGTCATTATATCCCTCATTCCTGTATCCCTCTGGTAACCCTATGCCTCATTCCTGTACGCCCTCTGGACAGGATATCCTTCATACCTGTACGCCCTCTGCCCATCATATCCCTCCTGTACGCCCTCTGGTCCCCATATCCCTCATTCCAGTACGCCATCTGGTCACCATACACCTCATTCCTGTATGCCCTCCGGTTGCCATATCCGTCATTCCTGTACGCCCTCTGTTCACCATATACCTCACTCTCGTGCGCCCTCTGGTCACCATATACCTCACTCCTGTACGCCCTCTCGTCACCATATTCCTGTACGCCCTCTGGTCACCATATTCCTCATCCCTGTACGTCCCCTGGTCACCATATCCCTCAATCCTGTACGCCCTCTGGTCATCATATAACTCACTACTGTACGCCCTCTAGTCACCATATCCCTCATTCCTGTACTCCCTCTAGTCACCATATCCCTCATTCCTGTACGCCCTTTGGTCACCGTATACATCACTCCTCTACGCCGTCTGGTCAGCATACACCTCACTCCTGTATGCCCTCTGGTCACCATATCCCTCATTCCTGTGCGTCCTCTGCTCACCATATACCTCATTCCTGTATGCCCTCTGTTCACCATATACCTGCACGCCCTCTGGTCACCATATACCTGTACGCCCTCTGGTCACCATATCCCTCACTCCTGTACGCCCTCTTGTCACCATATCCCTCACTCCTGTACGCCCTCTGGTCACCATATTCCTCATCCCTGTACGTCCCCTGGTCACCATATCCCTCACTCCTGTACGCCTTCTGGTCATCATATAACTCACTACTGTACGCCCTCTAGTCACCATATCCCTCATTCCTGTACTCCCTCTAGTCACCATATCCCTCATTCCTGTACGCCCTTTGGTCACCGTATACATCACTCCTCTACGCCCTCTGGTCAGCATACACCTCACTCCTGTATGCCCTCTGGTCACCATATCCCTCATTCCTGTGCGTCCTCTGGTCACCATATACCTCATTCCTGTATGCCCTCTGTTCACCATATACCTGTACGCCCTCTGGTCACCATATATCTGTACGCCCTCTGGTCACCATATCCCTCACTCCTGTACGCCCTCTTGTCACCATATCCCTCACTCCTGTACGCCCTCTGGTCACCATATCCCTCACTCCTGTACGCCCTCTGGTCACCATATACCTCACTCCTGTACGCCCTCTGGTCACCATACACCTCATTTCTGTACGCCCTCTAGTCACCATATACCTTTACGCGCTCTGGTCACCATATACCTGTACGCCCTCTGGTCACCATACCCATCATTCCTGTACGCCCTCTGGTCACCATATCCCTCATTCCTGTACGCCCTCTGGTCACCATATCCCTCATTCCTGTACACCCTCTGGTCACCATATACCACATTCCTGTACGCCATCTGGTCACCATACACCTCATTCCTGTACTCCCTCTGGTCACCATATCCCTCATTCCTGTACGCCCTTTGGTCACCGTATACATCACTCCTGTATGCCCTCTGGTCAACATACACCTCATTCCTGTATGCCCTCTGGTCACCATATACCTCACTCCTGTACGCCCTCTCGTCACCATATCCCTCACTCCTGTATGCCCTCAGTTCACCCTATACCTCACTACTGTACGCCCTCTGGTCACCATATACCTCATTCCTGTACGCCCTCTGGTCACCATATACCTCACTCCTGTACGCCCCCTGGTCACCATATCCCTCATTCCTGCACGCCCCCTGGCCACCATACACCTCATTCCTGTCCGCCCTCTGGTCACCATACACCTCATTCCTGTCCGCCCTCTGGTCACCATACACCTCATTCCTGTCCGCCCTCTGGTCACCAAATATCTCATTCCTGTACATCCTCTAGTCACCATATACTTCACTCCTCTACGCCTTCTGGTCACCATATCCCTCACGCCTGTACGCCCTCTGGTCAGCATACACCTCACTCCTGTACGCCCTCTGGTCACCATATACCTCACTCCTGTACACCCTCTGGTCACCATACACCTCATTCCTGTATGCCCCCTGGTCACCATATACCTCATTCTTGTACGCCCTCTGGTCACCATATACCTGTACACCCTCTGGTCACCATATCCCTCACTCCTGTACGCCCTCTGGTCACCATATAACTCATTCCAGTACGCCCTCTGGTCACCATATCCCTCATTCCTGTACACCCTCTGGTCACCATACACCTCATTCCTGTATGCTCTCTGGTCAGCATACACCTCACTCCTATACGCCCTCTCGTCACCATATCCCTCATTCCTGTACGCCCTCTGCTCACCATATACTTCATTCCTGTACGCCCTCTGGTCACCATATACCTGTACGCCCTCTGGTCACCATATCCCTCATTCCTGTACGCCCTCTGGTCACCATATCTCTCAGTCCTGTACGCCCTCTGGTGCTCATATACCTCATTCCTGTACGCCCTCTGGTCACCATACACCTCATTCCTGTACGCCCTCTGGTCACCATATCCCTCATTCCTGTATGCCCTCCGGTCGCATTATCCGTCATTCCTGTATGCCCTCTGTTCACCATATACCTCACTCTCGTACGCCCTCTGGTCACCATATACCTCACTCCTGTACGCCCTATTGTCACCATATGCCTGTACGCCCTCTGGTCACCATATCCCTCACTCCTGTATGCCCTTTGGTCACCATATCCCTCACTCCTGTACGCCCTCTGGTCACCATATCCCTCATTCCTGTACGCCCTCTCGTCAGCATACACCTCACTCCTGTACGCCGTCTGGTCACCATATACCTGTACACCCTCTGGTCACCATATCCCTCACTCCTGTACGCCCTCTGGTCACCATATACCTCACTCCTGTACGCCCTCTCGTCACCATATCCCTCATTCCTGTACACCCTCTGGTCACCATACACGGCATTCCTGTATGCCCTCTGGTCAGCATACACGTCACTCCTGTACGCCCTCTCGTCACCATATCCCTCATTCCTGTACGCCCTCTGCTCACCATATACCTCACTCCTGTACGCTCTCGATTCACTATATACCTCACTCCTGTATGCCCTCTGTTCACCATATAACTCATTCCTGTACGCCCTCTGGTCACCATACAGCTCATTTCTGTATGCCCTCTGGTCACCATATACCTCATGCCTGTACGCCCTCTGGTCACCATGTACCTGTACGCCCCCTAGTCACCATATACCTTTACGCGCTCTGGTCACCATATACCTGTACGCCCTCTGGTCACCACAGCCGTCATTCCTGTACGCCCTCTGGTCACCATATCCCTCATTCCTGTACGCTCTCTGGTCACCATATCCCTCATTCCTGTACGCCATCTGGTCACCATATCCCTCACTCCTGTACGCTCCCTGGTCACCATATCCCTCATTCCTGCACGCGCCCTGGCCACCATATATCTCATTCCTGTACGTCCTCTAGTCACCATATACTTCACTCCTCTACGCCCTCTGGTCACCATATCCCTCACGCCAGTACGCCCTCTGGTCAGCATACACCGCATTCCTGTACGCCCTCTGGTCACCATATACATCATTCCTGTACGCCCTCTGGTCACCATATACCTGTACACCCTCTGGTCACCATATCCCTCACTCCTGTACGCCCTCTGGTCACCATATACCTCATTCCTATACGCCCACTGGTCACCATATCCCTCACTCCTGTACGCCCTCTGTTCACCATATACCTCACTCCTGTACGCCCTCTCGTCACCATATAACTCATTCCTGTACGCCCTCTGCTCACCATACACCTCATTTCTGTATGCCCTCTGGTCAGCATACACCTCACTCCTGTACGCCCTCTCGTCACCATATCCCTCATTCCTGTACGCCCTCTGCTCACCATATACCTCACTCCTGTACGCCCTCTGTTCAACATATAACTCATTCCTGTACGCCCTCTGGTCACCATATACCTCATTCCTGTATGCCCTCTGGTCACCATACACCTCATTCCTGTATTCACTCAGGTCACCATACACCTCATTCCTGTATGCCCTCCGGTCGCCATATCCGTCATTCCTGTATGCCCTCTGTTCACCATATACCTCACTCTCGCACGCCCTCTGGTCACTATATACCTCACTCTCGTACGCCCTCTGGTCACCATATACCTCACTCTTGTACGCCCTCTGATCATCATATAACTCACTACTGTACGCTCTCTAGTCACCATATCCCTCATTCCTGTACTCCCTCTGGTCACCATATCCCTCATTCCTGTACGCCCTTTGGTCACCGTATACATCACTCCTCTATGCCCTCTGGTCAACATACACCTCATTCCTGTATGCCCTCTGGTCACCATATACCTCACTCCTGTACGCCCTCTCGTCACCATATCCCTCACTCCTGTATGCCCTCAGTTCACCCTATACCTCACTACTGTACGCCCTCTGGTCACCATATACCTCATTCCTGTACGCCCTCTGGTCACCATATACCTCACTCCTGTACGCCCTCTGGTCACCATATACCTCACTCCGGTACCCCCTCTGGTCACCATATCCCTCACTCCTGTACGCCCTCTGCTCATCATATCCCTCCTGTACGCCCTCTGGTCACCATATCCCTCATTCCTGTACGGCCTCTGGTCATCATATCCCTCATTCCTGTATGCCCTCTGGTAACCCTATGCCTCATTCCTATACGCCCTCTGGACAGGATATCCTTCATACCTGTACGCCCTCTACTCATCATATCCCTCCTGTACGCCCTCTGGTCCCCATATCCCTCATTCCAGTACGCCATCTGGTCACCATACACCTCATTCCTGTATGCCCTCCGGTCGCCATATCCGTCATTCCAGTATGCCCTCTGTTCACCATATACCTCACTCTCGTACGCCCTCTGGTCACCATATACCTCACTCCTGTACACCCACTCGTCACCATATCCCTCATTCCTGTACACCCTCTGCTCACCATATACCTCACTCCTGTACGCCCTCTGCTCACCATATAACTCATTCCTGTACGCCCTCTGGTCACCATATTCCGCACTCCTGTACGCCCTCTGGTAACCATATACCTCATTCCTGTATGCTCTCTGGTCACCATGCACCTCATTCCTGTATTCCCTCTGGTCACCAAACACCTCATTCCTGTATGCCCTCCGGTCGCCATATCCGTCATTCCAGTATGCCCTCTGTTCCCCATATACCTCCCTCCTCTACGCCCTCTGGTCACCATATCCCTCACTCCTGTACGCTCTCTGGTCACCATATAACTCACTCCTGTACGCCCTCTGCTCACCATACACCTCACTCCTGTACGCCCTCTGGTCACCATATACCTCATTCCTGTATGCCCTCTGGTCACCATATACCTCATTCCTGTACACCCTCTGGTCACCATATCCCTCATTCCTCTATGCCCTCTGGTCACCATATCCCTCATTCCTGTACGCCCTCTGGTCACCATATACCTCACTCCTGTACGCCCTCCGGTCACCATATACTTCATTCCTGTACGCCCTCTGCTCACCATATACCTTACTCCTGTACGCCCTCTCGTCACCATATACCTCACTTATGTACGCCCTCTGTTCACCATATAACTCATTCCTGTACGCCCTCTGATCACCATATCCCGCAGTCCTCCACGCCCTCTGGTAACCATATACCTCATTCCTGTATGCCCTCAGGTCACCATACACCTCATTCCTGTATGCCCTCCGGTCGCCATATCCGTCAATCCTGTACGCCCTCTGTTCACCATATACCTCACCCTCGTACGCCCTCTGGTCACCATATACCTCACTCCTATACGCCCTCTCATCACCATATTCCTGTATGCCCTCTGGTCACCATATTCCTCATTCCTGTACGTCTCCTGGTCACCATATCCCTCACTCCTGTACGCCCTCTGGTCATCATATAACTCACTACTGTACGCCCTCTAGTCACCATATCCCTCATTCCTGTACTCCCTCTGGTCACCATATACCTCACTCCTGTACGCCCTCTGGTCAACATACACCTCAGTCCTGTATACCGTCTGGTTACCATATACCTCATTCCTGTACGCCCTCTGGTCACCATATACCTCATTCCTGTACGCCCTCTGGTCACCATATCCCTCACTCCTGTGCGCCCTGTGGTCACCATATCTCTCATTCCTGTACGCCCTCTGCTCACCATATACCTCACTCCTGTACGCCCTCTCGTCACCATATCCCTCATTCCTGTACGCCGTCTGCTCACCATATACCTCACTCCTGTACGCCCTCTGTTCACCATATAACTCATTCCTGTACGCCCTCTGGTCACCATATCCCTCACTCCTATACGCCCTTTGGTCACCAAATCCCTCATTCCTGTACGCCCTCTGGTCACCATATCCCTCATTCCTGTACACCCTCTGGTCACCATATCCCTCACTCCTGTACGTTCCTGGTCACCATATCCCTCATTCCAGTACGCCCTCTGGTCACCATATACCTCATTCCAGTACGCCCCCTGGTCAGCAGATACCTCATTCCAGTATGCCCTCTGTTCACCATATACCTCATTCCTGTACGCCCTCTGGTCACCATATCCCTCACTCCTGTACGCCTTCTTGTCACCATATCCATCATTCCTGTACTCCCTCTGGTCACCATATCCCTCACTCCTGTACGCCCTCTGGTCACCATATCCGTCATTCCTGTACGCCCTCTGATCACCATATCTCTCATTCCTGTACGCCCTCTGGTCACCATATCCCTCACTCCTGTACGCCCTTTGTTCACCATATACCTCACTCCTGTACGCCCTTTGTTCACCATACAACTCATTCCTGTACGCCCTCTGGTCACCATACACCTCATTCCTGTATTCCCTCAGGTCACCATACACCTCACTCTCATGCGCCCTCTGGTCACCATATACCTCACTCTCGTACGCCCTCTGGTCACCATATTCCTGTACGCCCTCTCGTCACCATATTCCTGTACGCCCTCTGGTCAACATATTCCTCATTCCTGTACGTCTCCTGGTCACCATATCCCTCACTCTTGTACGCCCTCTGGTCATCATATAACTCACTACTGTACGCCCTCTAGTCACCATATCCCTCATTCCTGTACTCCCTCTGGTCACCATATCCCTCATTCCTGTACGCCCTTTGGTCACCGTATACATCACTCCTCTACGCCCTCTGGTCAGCATACACCTCACTCCTGTATGCCCTCTGGTCACCATATACCTCATTCCTGTATGCCCTCTGTTCACCATATACCTATACGCCCTCTGGTCACCATATACCTGTACGCCCTCTGGTCACCATATCCCTCAATCCTGTACGCCCTCTTGTCGCCATATCCCTCACTCCTGTATGCCCTCTGGTCACCATATCCCTCATTCCTGTACTCACCCTGGTCACCATATCCCTCACTCCTGTACGCCCTCTGGTCACCATATACCACACTCCTGTACGCCCTCTGGTCACCATCAGCTCATTTCTGTATGCCCTCTGGTCACCATATACCTCATGCCTGTACACCCTCTGGTCACCATGTACCTGTACGCCCTCTAGTCACCATATACCTTTACGCCCTCTGGTCACCACAGCCGTCATTCCTGTACGCCCTCTGGTCACCATATACCTCATTCCTGTACGCCCTCTGGTCACCATATACCTCACTCCTGTACGCCCTCTGGTCACCATATACCTCACACCTGTACCCCCTCTCGTCACCATATCCCTCACTCCTGAACGCCCTCTGCTCATCATATCCCTCCTGTACGCCCTCTGGTCACCATATCCCTCATTCCTGTACGCCCTTGGTCACCATATCCCTCGTTCCTGTATGGCCTCTGGTCATTATATCCCTCATTCCTGTATCCCTCTGGTAACCCTATGCCTCATTCCTGTACGCCCTCTGGACAGGATATCCTTCATACCTGTACGCCCTCTGCCCATCATATCCCTCCTGTACGCCCTCTGGTCCCCATATCCCTCATTCCAGTACGCCATCTGGTCACCATACACCTCATTCCTGTATGCCCTCCGGTTGCCATATCCGTCATTCCTGTACGCCCTCTGTTCACCATATACCTCACTCTCGTGCGCCCTCTGGTCACCATATACCTCACTCCTGTACGCCCTCTCGTCACCATATTCCTGTACGCCCTCTGGTCACCATATTCCTCATCCCTGTACGTCCCCTGGTCACCATATCCCTCAATCCTGTACGCCCTCTGGTCATCATATAACTCACTACTGTACGCCCTCTAGTCACCATATCCCTCATTCCTGTACTCCCTCTAGTCACCATATCCCTCATTCCTGTACGCCCTTTGGTCACCGTATACATCACTCCTCTACGCCGTCTGGTCAGCATACACCTCACTCCTGTATGCCCTCTGGTCACCATATCCCTCATTCCTGTGCGTCCTCTGCTCACCATATACCTCATTCCTGTATGCCCTCTGTTCACCATATACCTGCACGCCCTCTGGTCACCATATACCTGTACGCCCTCTGGTCACCATATCCCTCACTCCTGTACGCCCTCTTGTCACCATATCCCTCACTCCTGTACGCCCTCTGGTCACCATATTCCTCATCCCTGTACGTCCCCTGGTCACCATATCCCTCACTCCTGTACGCCTTCTGGTCATCATATAACTCACTACTGTACGCCCTCTAGTCACCATATCCCTCATTCCTGTACTCCCTCTAGTCACCATATCCCTCATTCCTGTACGCCCTTTGGTCACCGTATACATCACTCCTCTACGCCCTCTGGTCAGCATACACCTCACTCCTGTATGCCCTCTGGTCACCATATCCCTCATTCCTGTGCGTCCTCTGGTCACCATATACCTCATTCCTGTATGCCCTCTGTTCACCATATACCTGTACGCCCTCTGGTCACCATATATCTGTACGCCCTCTGGTCACCATATCCCTCACTCCTGTACGCCCTCTTGTCACCATATCCCTCACTCCTGTACGCCCTCTGGTCACCATATCCCTCACTCCTGTACGCCCTCTGGTCACCATATACCTC
Organism: Mobula birostris; assembly: GCF_030028105.1. Classification (NCBI taxonomy): domain Eukaryota; kingdom Metazoa; phylum Chordata; class Chondrichthyes; order Myliobatiformes; family Myliobatidae; genus Mobula; species Mobula birostris. Next base: position 94,175 of record NW_027274352.1, on the reverse strand, counting down.
ACTCCTGTACGCCCTCTGGTCACCATACACCTCATTTCTGTACGCCCTCTAGTCACCATATACCTTTACGCGCTCTGGTCACCATATACCTGTACGCCCTCTGGTCACCATACCCATCATTCCTGTACGCCCTCTGGTCACCATATCCCTCATTCCTGTACGCCCTCTGGTCACCATATCCCTCATTCCTGTACACCCTCTGGTCACCATATACCACATTCCTGTACGCCATCTGGTCACCATACACCTCATTCCTGTACTCCCTCTGGTCACCATATCCCTCATTCCTGTACGCCCTTTGGTCACCGTATACATCACTCCTGTATGCCCTCTGGTCAACATACACCTCATTCCTGTATGCCCTCTGGTCACCATATACCTCACTCCTGTACGCCCTCTCGTCACCATATCCCTCACTCCTGTATGCCCTCAGTTCACCCTATACCTCACTACTGTACGCCCTCTGGTCACCATATACCTCATTCCTGTACGCCCTCTGGTCACCATATACCTCACTCCTGTACGCCCCCTGGTCACCATATCCCTCATTCCTGCACGCCCCCTGGCCACCATACACCTCATTCCTGTCCGCCCTCTGGTCACCATACACCTCATTCCTGTCCGCCCTCTGGTCACCATACACCTCATTCCTGTCCGCCCTCTGGTCACCAAATATCTCATTCCTGTACATCCTCTAGTCACCATATACTTCACTCCTCTACGCCTTCTGGTCACCATATCCCTCACGCCTGTACGCCCTCTGGTCAGCATACACCTCACTCCTGTACGCCCTCTGGTCACCATATACCTCACTCCTGTACACCCTCTGGTCACCATACACCTCATTCCTGTATGCCCCCTGGTCACCATATACCTCATTCTTGTACGCCCTCTGGTCACCATATACCTGTACACCCTCTGGTCACCATATCCCTCACTCCTGTACGCCCTCTGGTCACCATATAACTCATTCCAGTACGCCCTCTGGTCACCATATCCCTCATTCCTGTACACCCTCTGGTCACCATACACCTCATTCCTGTATGCTCTCTGGTCAGCATACACCTCACTCCTATACGCCCTCTCGTCACCATATCCCTCATTCCTGTACGCCCTCTGCTCACCATATACTTCATTCCTGTACGCCCTCTGGTCACCATATACCTGTACGCCCCCTCTGGTCACCATATCCCTCATTCCTGTACGCCCTCTGGTCACCATATCTCTCAGTCCTGTACGCCCTCTGGTGCTCATATACCTCATTCCTGTACGCCCCTCTGGTCACCATACACCTCATTCCTGTACGCCCTCTGGTCACCATATCCCTCATTCCTGTATGCCCTCCGGTCGCATTATCCAGTCATTCCTGTATGCCCTCTGTTCACCATATACCTCACTCTCGTACGCCCTCTGGTCACCATATACCTCACTCCTGTACGCCCTATTGTCACCATATGCCTGTACGCCCTCTGGTCACCATATCCCTCACTCCTGTATGCCCTTTGGTCACCCATATCCCTCACTCCTGTACGCCCTCTGGTCACCATATCCCTCATTCCTGTACGCCCTCTCGTCAGCATACACCTCACTCTGTACGCCGTCTGGTCACCATATACCTGTACACCCTCTGGTCACCATATCCCTCACTCCTGTACGCCCTCTGGTCACCATATACCTCACTCCTGTACGCCCTCTCGTCACCATATCCCTCATTCCTGTACACCCTCTGGTCACCATACACGGCATTCCTGTATGCCCTCTGGTCAGCATACACGTCACTCCTGTACGCCCTCTCGTCACCATATCCCTCATTCCTGTACGCCCTCTGCTCACCATATACCTCACTCCTGTACGCTCTCGATTCACTATATACCTCACTCCTGTATGCCCTCTGTTCACCATATAACTCATTCCTGTACGCCCTCTGGTCACCATACAGCTCATTTCTGTATGCCCTCTGGTCACCATATACCTCATGCCTGTACGCCCTCTGGTCACCATGTACCTGTACGCCCCCTAGTCACCATATACCTTTCGCGCTCTGGTCACCATATACCTGTACGCCCTCGGTCACCACAGCCGTCATTCCTGTACGCCCTCTGGTCACCATATCCCTCATTCCTGTACGCTCTCTGGTCACCATATCCCTCATTCCTGTACGCCATCTGGTCACCATATCCCTCACTCCTGTACGCTCCCTGGTCACCATATCCCTCATTCCTGCACGCGCCCTGGCCACCATATATCTCATCCTGTACGTCCTCTAGTCACCATATACTTCACTCCTCTACGCCTCTGGTCACCATATCCCTCACGCCAGTACGCCCTCTGCGTCAGCATACACCGCATTCCTGTACGCCCTCTGGTCACCATATACATCATTCTGTACGCCCTCTGGTCACCATATACCTTGTACACCCTCTGGTCACCATATCCCTCACTCCTGTACGCCCTCTGGTCACCATATACCTCATTCCTATACGCCCACTGGTCACCATATCCCTCACTCCTGTACGCCCTCTGTTCACCATATACCTCACTCCTGTACGCCCTCTCGTCACCATATAACTCATTCCTGTACGCCCTCTGCTCACCATACACCTCATTTCTGTATGCCCTCTGGTCAGCATACACCTCACTCCTGTACGCCCTCTCGTCACCATATCCCTCATTCCTGTACGCCCTCTGCTCACCATATACCTCACTCCTGTACGCCCTCTGTTCAACATATAACTCATTCCTGTACGCCCTCTGGTCACCATATACCTCATTCCTGTATGCCCTCTGGTCACCATACACCTCATTCCTGTATTCACTCAGGTCACCATACACCTCATTCCTGTATGCCCTCCGGTCGCCATATCCGTCATTCCTGTATGCCCTCTGTTCACCATATACCTCACTCTCGCACGCCCTCTGGTCACTATATACCTCACTCTCGTACGCCCTCTGGTCACCATATACCTCACTCTTGTACGCCCTCTGATCATCATATAACTCACTACTGTACGCTCTCTAGTCACCATATCCCTCATTCCTGTACTCCCTCTGGTCACCATATCCCTCATTCCTGTACGCCCTTTGGTCACCGTATACATCACTCCTCTATGCCCTCTGGTCAACATACACCTCATTCCTGTATGCCCTCTGGTCACCATATACCTCACTCCTGTACGCCCTCTCGTCACCATATCCCTCACTCCTGTATGCCCTCAGTTCACCCTATACCTCACTACTGTACGCCCTCTGGTCACCATATACCTCATTCCTGTACGCCCTCTGGTCACCATATACCTCACTCCTGTACGCCCTCTGGTCACCATATACCTCACTCCGGTACCCCCTCTGGTCACCATATCCCTCACTCCTGTACGCCCTCTGCTCATCATATCCCTCCTGTACGCCCTCTGGTCACCATATCCCTCATTCCTGTACGGCCTCTGGTCATCATATCCCTCATTCCTGTATGCCCTCTGGTAACCCTATGCCTCATTCCTATACGCCCTCTGGACAGGATATCCTTCATACCTGTACGCCCTCTACTCATCATATCCCTCCTGTACGCCCTCTGGTCCCCATATCCCTCATTCCAGTACGCCATCTGGTCACCATACACCTCATTCCTGTATGCCCTCCGGTCGCCATATCCGTCATTCCAGTATGCCCTCTGTTCACCATATACCTCACTCTCGTACGCCCTCTGGTCACCATATACCTCACTCCTGTACACCCACTCGTCACCATATCCCTCATTCCTGTACACCCTCTGCTCACCATATACCTCACTCCTGTACGCCCTCTGCTCACCATATAACTCATTCCTGTACGCCCTCTGGTCACCATATTCCGCACTCCTGTACGCCCTCTGGTAACCATATACCTCATTCCTGTATGCTCTCTGGTCACCATGCACCTCATTCCTGTATTCCCTCTGGTCACCAAACACCTCATTCCTGTATGCCCTCCGGTCGCCATATCCGTCATTCCAGTATGCCCTCTGTTCCCCATATACCTCCCTCCTCTACGCCCTCTGGTCACCATATCCCTCACTCCTGTACGCTCTCTGGTCACCATATAACTCACTCCTGTACGCCCTCTGCTCACCATACACCTCACTCCTGTACGCCCTCTGGTCACCATATACCTCATTCCTGTATGCCCTCTGGTCACCATATACCTCATTCCTGTACACCCTCTGGTCACCATATCCCTCATTCCTCTATGCCCTCTGGTCACCATATCCCTCATTCCTGTACGCCCTCTGGTCACCATATACCTCACTCCTGTACGCCCTCCGGTCACCATATACTTCATTCCTGTACGCCCTCTGCTCACCATATACCTCACTCCTGTACGCCCTCTCGTCACCATATACCTCACTTATGTACGCCCTCTGTTCACCATATAACTCATTCCTGTACGCCCTCTGATCACCATATCCCGCAGTCCTCCACGCCCTCTGGTAACCATATACCTCATTCCTGTATGCCCTCAGGTCACCATACACCTCATTCCTGTATGCCCTCCGGTCGCCATATCCGTCAATCCTGTACGCCCTCTGTTCACCATATACCTCACCCTCGTACGCCCTCTGGTCACCATATACCTCACTCCTATACGCCCTCTCATCACCATATTCCTGTATGCCCTCTGGTCACCATATTCCTCATTCCTGTACGTCTCCTGGTCACCATATCCCTCACTCCTGTACGCCCTCTGGTCATCATATAACTCACTACTGTACGCCCTCTAGTCACCATATCCCTCATTCCTGTACTCCCTCTGGTCACCATATACCTCACTCCTGTACGCCCTCTGGTCAACATACACCTCAGTCCTGTATACCGTCTGGTTACCATATACCTCATTCCTGTACGCCCTCTGGTCACCATATACCTCATTCCTGTACGCCCTCTGGTCACCATATCCCTCACTCCTGTGCGCCCTGTGGTCACCATATCTCTCATTCCTGTACGCCCTCTGCTCACCATATACCTCACTCCTGTACGCCCTCTCGTCACCATATCCCTCATTCCTGTACGCCGTCTGCTCACCATATACCTCACTCCTGTACGCCCTCTGTTCACCATATAACTCATTCCTGTACGCCCTCTGGTCACCATATCCCTCACTCCTATACGCCCTTTGGTCACCAAATCCCTCATTCCTGTACGCCCTCTGGTCACCATATCCCTCATTCCTGTACACCCTCTGGTCACCATATCCCTCACTCCTGTACGTTCCTGGTCACCATATCCCTCATTCCAGTACGCCCTCTGGTCACCATATACCTCATTCCAGTACGCCCCCTGGTCAGCAGATACCTCATTCCAGTATGCCCTCTGTTCACCATATACCTCATTCCTGTACGCCCTCTGGTCACCATATCCCTCACTCCTGTACGCCTTCTTGTCACCATATCCATCATTCCTGTACTCCCTCTGGTCACCATATCCCTCACTCCTGTACGCCCTCTGGTCACCATATCCGTCATTCCTGTACGCCCTCTGATCACCATATCTCTCATTCCTGTACGCCCTCTGGTCACCATATCCCTCACTCCTGTACGCCCTTTGTTCACCATATACCTCACTCCTGTACGCCCTTTGTTCACCATACAACTCATTCCTGTACGCCCTCTGGTCACCATACACCTCATTCCTGTATTCCCTCAGGTCACCATACACCTCACTCTCATGCGCCCTCTGGTCACCATATACCTCACTCTCGTACGCCCTCTGGTCACCATATTCCTGTACGCCCTCTCGTCACCATATTCCTGTACGCCCTCTGGTCACCAAATACCTCAATCCTGTACGCTCTCTGGTCACCGTATCCCTCACTCCTATACGCCCTTTGGCCACCATATCCCTCACTCCTGTACGTCCCCTGGTCACCATATCCCTCACTCCTGTACGCCCTCTGGTCATCATATAACTCACTACTGTATGCCCTCTAGTCACCATATCCCTCATTCCTGTACTCCCTCTGGTCAACATATCCCTCATTCCTGTACGCCCTTTGGTCACCGTATACATCACTCCTCTACGCCCTCTGGTCAGCATACACCTCACTCCTGTATACCCTCTTGTCACCATATCCCTCATTCCTGTGCGCCCTCTGGTCACCATATACCTCATTCCTGTATGCCCTCTGTTCACCATATACCTGTACGCCCTCTGGTCACCATATACCTGTACGCCCTCTGGTCACCATATCCCTCACTCCTGTACGCCCTCTGGTCACCATATCCCTCACTCCTGTATGCTCTCTGGTCACCATACACCTCATTTCTGTATGTCCTCTGGTCACCATATACCTCATTCCTGTACGCCCTCTCGTCACCATATACCTGTACGCCCTCTAGTCACCATATACCTTTACGCGCTCTGGTCCCCATATCCCTCACTCCTATACGCCCTTTGGTCACCAAATCCCTCATTCCTGTACGCCCTCTGGTCACCATATCCCTCATTCCTGTACACCCTCTGGTCACCATATCCCTCACTCCTGTACGTTCCTGGTCACCATATCCCTCATTCCAGTACGCCCTCTGGTCACCATATACCTCATTCCAGTACTCCCCCTGGTCAGCAGATACCTCATTCCAGTATGCCCTCTGTTCACCATATACCTCATTCCTGTACGCCCTCTGGTCACCATATCCCTCACTCCTGTACGCCTTCTTGTCACCATATCCGTCATTCCTGTACTCCCTCTGGTCACCATATCCCTCACTCCTGTACGCCCTCTGGTCACCATATCCGTCATTCCTGTACGCCCTCTGATCACCATATCTCTCATTCCTGTACGCCCTCTGGTCACCATATCCCTCACTCCTGTACGCCCTTTGTTCACCATATACCTCACTCCTGTACGCCCTTTGTTCACCATACAACTCATTCCTGTACGCCCTCTGGTCACCATACACCTCATCCCTGTATTCCCTCAGGTCACCATACACCTCACTCTCATGCGCCCTCTGGTCACCATATACCTCACTCTCGTACGCCCTCTGGTCACCATATTCCTGTACGCCCTCTCGTCACCATATTCCTGTACGCCCTCTGGTCACCATATACCTCAATCCTGTACGCTCTCTGGTCACCGTATCCCTCACTCCTATACGCCCTTTGGCCACCATATCCCTCACTCCTGTACGTCCCCTGGTCACCATATACCTCACTCCTGTACGCCCTTTGTTCACCATACAAATCATTCCTGTACGCCCTCTGGTCACCATACACCTCATTCCTGTATTCCCTCAGGTCACCATATACCTCATTCCTGTATGCTCTCTGTTCACCATATACCTGTACGCCCTCTGGTCACCATATACCTGTACGCCCTCTGGTCACCATATCCCTCACTCCTGTACGCCCACTGGTCACCATATCCCTCACTCCTGTACGCTCTCTGGTCACCATACACCTCATTCCTGTACGCCCTCTGGTCACCATACACCTCATTCCTGTACGCCCTCTGGTCACCATATCCCTCATTCCTGTATGCCCTCCGGTCGCATTATCCGTCATTCCTGTATGCCCTCTGTTCACCATATACCTCACTCTCGTACGCCCTCTGGTCACCATATACCTCACTCCTGTACGCCCTATTGTCACCATATGCCTGTACGCCCTCTGGTCACCATATCCCTCACTCCTGTATGCCCTTTGGTCACCATATCCCTCACTCCTGTACGCCCTCTGGTCACCATATCCCTCATTCCTGTACGCCCTCTCGTCAGCATACACCTCACTCCTGTACGCCGTCTGGTCACCATATACCTGTACACCCTCTGGTCACCATATCCCTCACTCCTGTACGCCCTCTGGTCACCATATACCTCACTCCTGTACGCCCTCTCGTCACCATATCCCTCATTCCTGTACACCCTCTGGTCACCATACACGGCATTCCTGTATGCCCTCTGGTCAGCATACACGTCACTCCTGTACGCCCTCTCGTCACCATATCCCTCATTCCTGTACGCCCTCTGCTCACCATATACCTCACTCCTGTACGCTCTCGATTCACTATATACCTCACTCCTGTATGCCCTCTGTTCACCATATAACTCATTCCTGTACGCCCTCTGGTCACCATACAGCTCATTTCTGTATGCCCTCTGGTCACCATATACCTCATGCCTGTACGCCCTCTGGTCACCATGTACCTGTACGCCCCCTAGTCACCATATACCTTTACGCGCTCTGGTCACCATATACCTGTACGCCCTCTGGTCACCACAGCCGTCATTCCTGTACGCCCTCTGGTCACCATATCCCTCATTCCTGTACGCTCTCTGGTCACCATATCCCTCATTCCTGTACGCCATCTGGTCACCATATCCCTCACTCCTGTACGCTCCCTGGTCACCATATCCCTCATTCCTGCACGCGCCCTGGCCACCATATATCTCATTCCTGTACGTCCTCTAGTCACCATATACTTCACTCCTCTACGCCCTCTGGTCACCATATCCCTCACGCCAGTACGCCCTCTGGTCAGCATACACCGCATTCCTGTACGCCCTCTGGTCACCATATACATCATTCCTGTACGCCCTCTGGTCACCATATACCTGTACACCCTCTGGTCACCATATCCCTCACTCCTGTACGCCCTCTGGTCACCATATACCTCATTCCTATACGCCCACTGGTCACCATATCCCTCACTCCTGTACGCCCTCTGTTCACCATATACCTCACTCCTGTACGCCCTCTCGTCACCATATAACTCATTCCTGTACGCCCTCTGCTCACCATACACCTCATTTCTGTATGCCCTCTGGTCAGCATACACCTCACTCCTGTACGCCCTCTCGTCACCATATCCCTCATTCCTGTACGCCCTCTGCTCACCATATACCTCACTCCTGTACGCCCTCTGTTCACCATATAACTCATTCCTGTACGCCCTCTGGTCACCATATACCTCATTCCTGTATGTCCTCTGGTCACCATACACCTCATTCCTGTATTCACTCAGGTCACCATACACCTCATTCCTGTATGCCCTCCGGTCGCCATATCCGTCATTCCTGTATGCCCTCTGTTCACCATATACCTCACTCTCGCACGCCCTCTGGTCACTATATACCTCACTCTCGTACGCCCTCTGGTCACCATATACCTCACTCTTGTACGCCCTCTGATCATCATATAACTCACTACTGTACGCTCTCTAGTCACCATATCCCTCATTCCTGTACTCCCTCTGGTCACCATATCCCTCATTCCTGTACGCCCTTTGGTCACCGTATACATCACTCCTCTATGCCCTCTGGTCAACATACACCTCATTCCTGTATGCCCTCTGGTCACCATATACCTCACTCCTGTACGCCCTCTCGTCACCATATCCCTCACTCCTGTATGCCCTCAGTTCACCCTATACCTCACTACTGTACGCCCTCTGGTCACCATATACCTCATTCCTGTACGCCCTCTGGTCACCATATACCTCACTCCTGTACGCCCTCTGGTCACCATATACCTCACTCCGGTACCCCCTCTGGTCACCATATCCCTCACTCCTGTACGCCCTCTGCTCATCATATCCCTCCTGTACGCCCTCTGGTCACCATATCCCTCATTCCTGTACGGCCTCTGGTCATCATATCCCTCATTCCTGTATGCCCTCTGGTAACCCTATGCCTCATTCCTATACGCCCTCTGGACAGGATATCCTTCATACCTGTACGCCCTCTACTCATCATATCCCTCCTGTACGCCCTCTGGTCCCCATATCCCTCATTCCAGTACGCCATCTGGTCACCATACACCTCATTCCTGTATGCCCTCCGGTCGCCATATCCGTCATTCCAGTATGCCCTCTGTTCACCATATACCTCACTCTCGTACGCCCTCTGGTCACCATATACCTCACTCCTGTACACCCACTCGTCACCATATCCCTCATTCCTGTACACCCTCTGCTCACCATATACCTCACTCCTGTACGCCCTCTGCTCACCATATAACTCATTCCTGTACGCCCTCTGGTCACCATATTCCGCACTCCTGTACGCCCTCTGGTAACCATATACCTCATTCCTGTATGCTCTCTGGTCACCATGCACCTCATTCCTGTATTCCCTCTGGTCACAAAACACATCATTCCTGTATGCCCTCCGGTCGCCATATCCGTCATTCCAGTATGCCCTCTGTTCCCCATATACCTCCCTCCTCTACGCCCTCTGGTCACCATATCCCTCACTCCTGTACGCTCTCTGGTCACCATATAACTCACTCCTGTACGCCCTCTGCTCACCATACACCTCACTCCTGTACGCCCTCTGGTCACCATATACCTCATTCCTGTATGCCCTCTGGTCACCATATACCTCATTCCTGTACACCCTCTGGTCACCATATCCCTCATTCCTCTATGCCCTCTGGTCACCATATCCCTCATTCCTGTACGCCCTCTGGTCACCATATACCTCACTCCTGTACGCCCTCCGGTCACCATATACTTCATTCCTGTACGCCCTCTGCTCACCATATACCTCACTCCTGTACGCCCTCTCGTCACCATATACCTCACTTATGTACGCCCTCTGTTCACCATATAACTCATTCCTGTACGCCCTCTGATCACCATATCCCGCAGTCCTCCACGCCCTCTGGTAACCATATACCTCATTCCTGTATGCCCTCAGGTCACCATACACCTCATTCCTGTATGCCCTCCGGTCGCCATATCCGTCAATCCTGTACGCCCTCTGTTCACCATATACCTCACCCTCGTACGCCCTCTGGTCACCATATACCTCACTCCTATACGCCCTCTCATCACCATATTCCTGTATGCCCTCTGGTCACCATATTCCTCATTCCTGTACGTCTCCTGGTCACCATATCCCTCACTCCTGTACGCCCTCTGGTCATCATATAACTCACTACTGTACGCCCTCTAGTCACCATATCCCTCATTCCTGTACTCCCTCTGGTCACCATATACCTCACTCCTGTACGCCCTCTGGTCAACATACACCTCAGTCCTGTATACCGTCTGGTTACCATATACCTCATTCCTGTACGCCCTCTGGTCACCATATCCCTCACTCCTATACGCCCTTTGGTCACCAAATCCCTCATTCCTGTACGCCCTCTGGTCACCATATCCCTCATTCCTGTACACCCTCTGGTCACCATATCCCTCACTCCTGTACGTTCCTGGTCACCATATCCCTCATTCCAGTACGCCCTCTGGTCACCATATACCTCATTCCAGTACGCCCCCTGGTCAGCAGATACCTCATTCCAGTATGCCCTCTGTTCACCATATACCTCATTCCTGTACGCCCTCTGGTCACCATATCCCACACTCCTGTACGCCTTCTTGTCACCATATCCATCATTCCTGTACTCCCTCTGGTCACCATATCCCTCACTCCTGTACGCCCTCTGGTCACCATATCCGTCATTCCTGTACGCCCTCTGATCACCATATCTCTCATTCCTGTACGCCCTCTGGTCACCATATCCCTCACTCCTGTACGCCCTTTGTTCACCATATACCTCACTCCTGTACGCCCTTTGTTCACCATACAACTCATTCCTGTACGCCCTCTGGTCACCATACACCTCATTCCTGTATTCCCTCAGGTCACCATACACCTCACTCTCATGCGCCCTCTGGTCACCATATACCTCACTCTCGTACGCCCTCTGGTCACCATATTCCTGTACGCCCTCTCGTCACCATATTCCTGTACGCCCTCTGGTCACCAAATACCTCAATCCTGTACGCTCTCTGGTCACCGTATCCCTCACTCCTATACGCCCTTTGGCCACCATATCCCTCACTCCTGTACGTCCCCTGGTCACCATATCCCTCACTCCTGTACGCCCTCTGGTCATCATATAACTCACTACTGTATGCCCTCTAGTCACCATATCCCTCATTCCTGTACTCCCTCTGGTCACCATATCCCTCATTCCTGTACGCCCTTTGGTCACCGTATACATCACTCCTCTACGCCCTCTGGTCAGCATACACCTCACTCCTGTATACCCTCTTGTCACCATATCCCTCATTCCTGTGCGCCCTCTGGTCACCATATACCTCATTCCTGTATGCCCTCTGTTCACCATATACCTGTACGCCCTCTGGTCACCATATACCTGTACGCCCTCTGGTCACCATATCCCTCACTCCTGTACGCCCTCTGGTCACCATATCCCTCACTCCTGTATGCTCTCTGGTCACCATACACCTCATTTCTGTATGTCCTCTGGTCACCATATACCTCATTCCTGTACGCCCTCTCGTCACCATATACCTGTACGCCCTCTAGTCACCATATACCTTTACGCGCTCTGGTCCCCATATCCCTCACTCCTATACGCCCTTTGGTCACCAAATCCCTCATTCCTGTACGCCCTCTGGTCACCATATCCCTCATTCCTGTACACCCTCTGGTCACCATATCCCTCACTCCTGTACGTTCCTGGTCACCATATCCCTCATTCCAGTACGCCCTCTGGTCACCATATACCTCATTCCAGTACTCCCCCTGGTCAGCAGATACCTCATTCCAGTATGCCCTCTGTTCACCATATACCTCATTCCTGTACGCCCTCTGGTCACCATATCCCTCACTCCTGTACGCCTTCTTGTCACCATATCCGTCATTCCTGTACTCCCTCTGGTCACCATATCCCTCACTCCTGTACGCCCTCTGGTCACCATATCCGTCATTCCTGTACGCCCTCTGATCACCATATCTCTCATTCCTGTACGCCCTCTGGTCACCATATCCCTCACTCTTGTACGCCCTTTGTTCACCATATACCTCACTCCTGTACGCCCTTTGTTCACCATACAACTCATTCCTGTACGCCCTCTGGTCACCATACACCTCATTCCTGTATTCCCTCAGGTCACCATACACCTCACTCTCATGCGCCCTCTGGTCACCATATACCTCACTCTCGTACGCCCTCTGGTCACCATATTCCTGTACGCCCTCTCGTCACCATATTCCTGTACGCCCTCTGGTCACCATATACCTCAATCCTGTACGCTCTCTGGTCACCGTATCCCTCACTCCTATACGCCCTTTGGCCACCATATCCCTCACTCCTGTACGTCCCCTGGTCACCATATACCTCACTCCTGTACGCCCTTTGTTCACCATACAAATCATTCCTGTACGCCCTCTGGTCACCATACACCTCATTCCTGTATTCCCTCAGGTCACCATATACCTCATTCCTGTATGCTCTCTGTTCACCATATACCTGTACGCCCTCTGGTCACCATATACCTGTACGCCCTCTGGTCACCATATCCCTCACTCCTGTACGCCCACTGGTCACCATATCCCTCACTCCTGTACGCTCTCTGGTCACCATACACCTCATTTCTGTATGTCCTCTGGTCACCATATACCTCATTCCTGTACGCCCTCTCGTCACCATATACCTGTACGCCCTCTAGTCACCATATACCTTTACGCGCTCTGGTCCCCATAGCCGTCATTCCTGTACGCCCTCTGGTCACCATATCCCTCACTCCTGTACGCCCTCTTGTCACCATATCCCTCACTCCTGTATGCCCTCTGGTCACCATCTCCCTCACTCCTGTACGCCCCCTGGTCACCCTATCCATCATTCCTGTACGCCCCCTGGTCACCATACACCTCATTCCTGTCCGCCCTCTGGTCACCATATACCTCATTCCTGTACACCCTCTGGTCAACATATATCTCATTCCTGTACGTCCTCTATTCACCATATACTTCACTCCTCTACGCCCCCTGGTCACCATATCCCTCACGCCTGTACGCCCTCTGGTCACTATATACCTCACTCTCGTACGCCCTCTGGTCACCATATACCTCACTCTTGTACGTCCTCTGATCATGACATAACTCACTACTGTACGCTCTCTAGTCACCATATCCCTCATTCCTGTACTCCCTCTGGTCACCATATCCCTCATTCCTGTACGCCCTTTGGTCACCGTATACATCACTCCTCTATGCCCTCTGGTCAACATACACCTCATTCCTGTATGCCCTCTGGTCACCATATACCTCACTCCTGTACGCCCTCTCGTCACCATATCCCTCACTCCTGTATGCCCTCAGTTCACCCTATACCTCACTACTGTACGCCCTCTCGTCACCATATACCTCATTCCTGTACGCCCTCTGGTCACCATATACCTCACTCCTGTACGCCCTCTGGTCACCATATACCTCACTCCTGTACCCCCTCTGGTCACCATATCCCTCACTCCTGTACGCCCTCTGCTCATCATATCCCTCCTGTACGCCCTCTGGTCACCATATCCCTCATTCCTGTACGGCCTCTGGTCATCATATCCCTCATTCCTGTATGCCCTCTGGTAACCCTATGCCTCATTCCTATACGCCCTCTGGACAGGATATCCTTCATACCTGTACGCCCTCTACTCATCATATCCCTCCTGTACGCCCTCTGGTCCCCATATCCCTCATTCCAGTACGCCATCTGGTCACCATACACCTCATTCCTGTATGCCCTCCGGTCGCCATATCCGTCATTCCAGTATGCCCTCTGTTCACCATATACCTCACTCTCGTACGCCCTCTGGTCACCATATACCTCACTCCTGTACACCCACTCGTCACCATATCCCTCATTCCTGTACACCCTCTGCTCACCATATACCTCACTCCTGTACGCCCTCTGCTCACCATATAACTCATTCCTGTACGCCCTCTGGTCACCATATTCCGCACTCCTGTACGCCCTCTGGTAACCATATACCTCATTCCTGTATGCTCTCTGGTCACCATGCACCTCATTCCTGTATTCCCTCTGGTCACCAAACACCTCATTCCTGTATGCCCTCCGGTCGCCATATCCGTCATTCCAGTATGCCCTCTGTTCACCATATACCTCACTCCTCTACGCCCTCTGGTCACCATATCCCTCACTCCTGTACGCTCTCTGGTCACCATATAACTCACTCCTGTACGCCCTCTGCTCACCATATACTTCACTCCTGTACGCCCTCTGGTCACCATATACCTCATTCCTGTATGCCCTCTGGTCACCATATACCTCATTCCTGTACACCCTCTGGTCACCATATCCCTCATTCCTCTATGCCCTCTGGTCACCATATCCCTCATTCCTGTACGCCCTCTGGTCACCATATACCTCACTCCTGTACGCCCTCCGGTCACCATATACTTCATTCCTGTACGCCCTCTGCTCACCATATACCTCACTCCTGTACGCCCTCTTGTCACCATATACCTCACTCCTGTACGCCCTCTGTTCACCATATAACTCATTCCTGTACGCCCTCTGATCACCATATCCCGCAGTCCTCTACGCCCTCTGGTAACCATATACCTCATTCCTGTATGCCCTCAGGTCACCATACACCTCATTCCTGTATGCCCTCCGGTCGCCATATCCGTCAATCCTGTACGCCCTCTGGTCACCATATCCCTCACTCCTGTACGCCTTCTTGTCACCATATCCGTCATTCCTGTACTCCCTCTGGTCACCATATCCCTCACTCCTGTACGCCCTCTGGTCACCATATCCGTCATTCCTGTACGCCCTCTGATCACCATATCTCTCATTCCTGTACGCCCTCTGGTCACCATATCCCTCACTCCTGTACGCCCTTTGTTCACCATATACCTCACTCCTGTACGCCCTTTGTTCACCATACAACTCATTCCTGTACGCCCTCTGGTCACCATACACCTCTTTCCTGTATTCCCTCAGGTCACCATACACCTCACTCTCATGCGCCCTCTGGTCACCATATACCTCACTCTCGTACGCCCTCTGGTCACCATATTCCTGTACGCCCTCTCGTCACCATATTCCTGTACGCCCTCTGGTCACCATATACCTCAATCCTGTACGCTCTCTGGTCACCGTATCCCTCACTCCTATACGCCCTTTGGCCACCATATCTCTCACTCCTGTACGTCCCCTGGTCACCATATCCCTCACTCCTGTACGCCCTCTGGTCATCATATAACTCACTACTGTATGCCCTCTAGTCACCATATCCCTCATTCCTGTACTCCCTCTGGTCACCATATCCCTCATTCCTGTACGCCCTTTGGTCACCGTATACATCACTCCTCTACGCCCTCTGGTCAGCATACACCTCACTCCTGTATACCCTCTTGTCACCATATCCCTCATTCCTGTGCGCCCTCTGGTCACCATATACCTCATTCCTGTATGCCCTCTGTTCACCATATACCTGTACGCCCTCTGGTCACCATATACCTGTACGCCCTCTGGTCACCATATCCCTCACTCCTGTATGCCCTCTGGTCACCATATCCCTCACTCCTGTATGCTCTCTGGTCACCATACACCTCATTTCTGTATGTCCTCTGGTCACCATATACCTCATTCCTGTACGCCCTCTCGTCACCATATACCTGTACGCCCTCTAGTCACCATATACCTTTACGCGCTCTGGTCCCCATAGCCGTCATTCCTGTACGCCCTCTGGTCACCATATCCCTCACTCCTGTACGCCCTCTTGTCACCATATCCCTCACTCCTGTACGCCCTCTGGTCACCATCTCCCTCACTCCTGTACGCCCCCTGGTCACCCTATCCATCATTCCTGTACGCCCCCTGGTCACCATACACCTCATTCCTCTCCGCCCTCTGGTCACCATATACCTCATTCCTGTACACCCTCTGGTCAACATATATCTCATTCCTGTACGTCCTCTATTCACCATATACTTCACTCCTCTACGCCCCCTGGTCACCATATCCCTCACGCCTGTACGCCCTCTGGTCACCATATACCTCACTCCTGTACGCCCTCTCGTCACCATATAACTCATTCCTGTACGCCCTCTGCTCACCATACACCTCATTTCTGTATGCCCTCTGGTCAGCATACACCTCACTCCTGTACGCCCTCTCGTCACCATATCCCTCATTCCTGTACGCCCTCTGCTCACCATATACCTCACTCCTGTACGCCCTCTGTTCACCATATAACTCATTCCTGTACGCCCTCTGGTCACCATATACCTCATTCCTGTATGCCCTCTGGTCACCATACACCTCATTCCTGTATTCACTCAGGTCACCATACACCTCATTCCTTTATGCCCTCCGGTCGCCATATCCGTCATTCCTGTATGCCCTCTGTTCACCATATACCTCACTCTCGTACGCCCTCTGGTCATTATATACCTCACTCTCGTACGCCCTCTGGTCACCATATACCTCACTCTTGTACGTCCTCTCATCATGATATAACTCACTACTGTACGCTCTCTAGTCACCATATCCCTCATTCCTGTACTCCCTCTGGTCACCATATCCCTCATTCCTGTACGCCCTTTGGTCACCGTATACATCACTCCTCTATGCCCTCTGGTCAACATACACCTCATTCCTGTATGCCCTCTGGTCACCATATACCTCACTCCTGTACGCCCTCTCGTCACCATATCCCTCACTCCTGTATGCCCTCAGTTCACCCTATACCTCACTACTGTACGCCCTCTGGTCACCATATACCTCATTCCTGTACGCCCTCTGGTCACCATATACCTCACTCCTGTACGCCCTCTGGTCACCATATACCTCACTCCTGTACCCCCTCTGGTCACCATATCCCTCACTCCTGTACGCCCTCTGCTCATCATATCCCTCCTGTACCCCCTCTGGTCACCATATCCCTCACTCCTGTACGCCCTCTGCTCATCATATCCCTCCTGTACGCCCTCTGGTCACCATATCCCTCATTCCTGTACGGCCTCTGGTCATCATATCCCTCATTCCTGTATGCCCTCTGGTAACCCTATGCCTCATTCCTATACGCCCTCTGGACAGGATATCCTTCATACCTGTACGCCCTCTACTCATCATATCCCTCCTGTACGCCCTCTGGTCCCCATATCCCTCATTCCAGTACGCCATCTGGTCACCATACACCTCATTCCTGTATGCCCTCCGGTCGCCATATCCGTCATTCCAGTATGCCCTCTGTTCACCATATACCTCACTCTCGTACGCCCTCTGGTCACCATATACCTCACTCCTGTACGCCCTCTGGTCACCATATCCCTCACTCCTGTACGCCCTCTGCTCATCATATCCCTCCTGTACCCCCTCTGGTCACCATATCCCTCACTCCTGTACGCCCTCTGCTCATCATATCCCTCCTGTACGCCCTCTGGTCACCATATCCCTCATTCCTGTACGGCCTCTGGTCATCATATCCCTCATTCCTGTATGCCCTCTGGTAATCCTATGCCTCATTCCTATACGCCCTCTGGACAGGATATCCTTCATACCTGTACGCCCTCTACTCATCATATCCCTCCTGTACGCCCTCTGGTCCCCATATCCCTCATTCCAGTACGCCATCTGGTCACCATACACCTCATTCCTGTATGCCCTCCGGTCGCCATATCCGTCATTCCAGTATGCCCTCTGTTCACCATATACCTCACTCTCGTACGCCCTCTGGTCACCATATACCTCACTCCTGCACACCCACTCGTCACCATATCCCTCATTCCTGTACACCCTCTGCTCACCATATACCTCACTCCTGTACGCCCTCTGCTCACCATATAACTCATTCCTGTACGCCCTCTGGTCACCATATTCCGCACTCCTGTACGCCCTCTGGTAACCATATACCTCATTCCTGTATGCTCTCTGGTCACCATGCACCTCATTCCTGTATTCCCTCTGGTCACCAAACACCTCATTCCTGTATGCCCTCCGGTCGCCATATCCGTCATTCCAGTATGCCCTCTGTTCACCATATACCTCACTCCTCTACGCCCTCTGGTCACCATATCCCTCACTCCTGTACGCTCTCTGGTCACCATATAACTCACTCCTGTACGCCCTCTGCTCACCATACACCTCACTCCTGTACGCCCTCTGGTCACCATATACCTCATTCCTGTATGCCCTCTGGTCACCATATACCTCATTCCTGTACACCCTCTGGTCACCATATCCCTCATTCCTCTATGCCCTCTGGTCACCATATCCCTCATTCCTGTACGCCCTCTGGTCACCATATACCTCACTCCTGTACGCCCTCCGGTCACCATATACTTCATTCCTGTACGCCCTCTGCTCACCATATACCTCACTCCTGTACGCCCTCTCGTCACCATATACCTCACTCCTGTACGCCCTCTGTTCACCATATAACTCATTCCTGTACGCCCTCTGATCACCATATCCCGCAGTCCTCTACGCCCTCTGGTAACCATACACCTCATTCCTGTATGCCCTCAGGTCACCATACACCTCATTCCTGTATGCACTCCGGTCGCCATATCCGTCAATCCTGTACGCCCTCTGTTCACCATATACCTCACCCTCGTACGCCCTCTAGTCACCATATACCTCACTCCTATACGCCCTCTCATCACCATATTCCTGTATGCCCTCTGGTCACCATATCCCTCACTCCTGTACGCCCTCTGGTCATCATATAACTCACTACTGTACGCCCTCTAGTCACAATATTCCTCGTTCCTGTACTCCCTCTGGTCACCATATCCCTCATTCCTGTACGCCCTTTGGTCACCGTATACATCACTCCTCTACGCCCTCTGGTCAGCATACACCTCACTCCTGTATGCCGTCTGGTCACCATATACCTCACTCCTGTACGCCCTCTGGTCACCATACACCTCATTCTTGTATGCCCTCTGGTCACCATATACCTCACTCCTGTACGCCCTCTGGTCAACATACACCTAATTCCTGTATACCCTCTGGTTACCATATACCTCATTCCTGTACGCCCTCTGGTCACCATATACCTGTACGCCCAGTGGTTACCATATACCTGTGTGCCCTCTGGTCACCATATACCTGTACGCCCTCTGCTCACCATATCCCTCGTTCCTGTACACCCTCTGGTCACCATATCCCTCATTCCTGTACGCCATCTGGTCACCATATCCCTCACTCCTGTACGCCCTCTGGTCACCATACACCTCATTCCTGTACGCCCCCTGGTCACCATACAGCTCATTCCTGTCCGCCCTCTGGTCACCATATACCTCATTCCTGTACGCCCTCTGGTCACCATATCCCTCACTCCTGTGCGCCCTGTGGTCACCATATCTCTCATTCCTGTACGCCCTCTGCTCACCATATACCTCACTCCTGTACGCCCTCTCGTCACCATATCCCTCACTCCTGTACGCCCTCTGCTCACCATACACTTCACTCCTGTACGCCCTCTGGTCACCATATACCTCATTCCTGTATGCCCTCTGGTCACCATATACCTGTACGCCCTCTGGTCACCATATACCTGTACGCCCTCTGGTCACCATATCCCTCACTCCTGTACGCCCTCTGGTCACCATATCCCTCACTCCTGTACGCTCTCTGGTCACCATACATCTCATTTCTGTATGTCCTCTGGTCACCATATACCTCATTCCTGTACGCCCTCTCGTCACCATATACCTGTACGCCCTCTAGTCACCATATACCTTTACGCGCTCTGGTCCCCATATCCCTCACTCCTATACGCCCTTTGGTCACCAAATCCCTCATTCCTGTACGCCCTCTGGTCACCATATCCCTCATTCCTGTACACCCTCTGGTCACCATATCCCTCACTCCTGTACGTTCCTGGTCACCATATCCCTCATTCCAGTACGCCCTCTGGTCACCATATACCTCATTCCAGTACTCCCCCTGGTCAGCAGATACCTCATTCCAGTATGCCCTCTGTTCACCATATACCTCATTCCTGTACGCCCTCTGGTCACCATATCCCTCACTCCTGTACGCCTTCTTGTCACCATATCCGTCATTCCTGTACTCCCTCTGGTCACCATATCCCTCACTCCTGTACGCCCTCTGGTCACCATATCCGTCATTCCTGTACGCCCTCTGATCACCATATCTCTCATTCCTGTACGCCCTCTGGTCACCATATCCCTCACTCCTGTACGCCCTTTGTTCACCATATACCTCACTCCTGTACGCCCTTTGTTCACCATACAACTCATTCCTGTACGCCCTCTGGTCACCATACACCTCATTCCTGTATTCCCTCAGGTCACCATACACCTCACTCTCATGCGCCCTCTGGTCACCATATACCTCACTCTCGTACGCCCTCTGGTCACCATATTCCTGTACGCCCTCTCGTCACCATATTCCTGTACGCCCTCTGGTCACCATATACCTCAATCCTGTACGCTCTCTGGTCACCGTATCCCTCACTCCTATACGCCCTTTGGCCACCATATCCCTCACTCCTGTACGTCCCCTGGTCACCATATACCTCACTCCTGTACGCCCTTTGTTCACCATACAAATCATTCCTGTACGCCCTCTGGTCACCATACACCTCATTCCTGTATTCCCTCAGGTCACCATATACCTCATTCCTGTATGCCCTCTGTTCACCATATACCTGTACGCCCTCTGGTCACCATATACCTGTACGCCCTCTGGTCACCATATCCCTCACTCCTGTACGCCCTCTGGTCACCATATCCCTCACTCCTGTACGCTCTCTGGTCACCATACACCTCATTTCTGTATGTCCTCTGGTCACCATATACCTCATTCCTGTACGCCCTCTCGTCACCATATACCTGTACGCCCTCTAGTTACCATATACCTTTACGCGCTCTGGTCCCCATAGCCGTCATTCCTGTACGCCCTCTGGTCACCATATCCCTCACTCCTGTACGCCCTCTTGTCACCATATCCCTCACTCCTGTACGCCCTCTGGTCACCATCTCCCTCACTCCTGTACGCCCCCTGGTCACCCTATCCATCATTCCTGTACGCCCCCTGGTCACCATACACCTCATTCCTGTCCGCCCTCTGGTCACCATATACCGCATTCCTGTACACCCTCTGGTCAACATATATCTCATTCCTGTACGTCCTCTATTCACCATATACTTCACTCCTCTACGCCCCCTGGTCACCATATCCCTCACGCCTGTACGCCCTCTGGTCACTATATACCTCACTCTCGTACGCCCTCTGGTCACCATATACCTCACTCTTGTACGTCCTCTGATCATGATATAACTCACTACTGTACGCTCTCTAGTCACCATATCCCTCATTCCTGTACTCCCTCTGGTCACCATATCCCTCATTCCTGTACGCCCTTTGGTCACCGTATACATCACTCCTCTATGCCCTCTGGTCAACATACACCTCATTCCTGTATGCCGTCTGGTCACCATATACCTCACTCCTGTACGCCCTCTCGTCACCATATCCCTCACTCCTGTATGCCCTCAGTTCACCCTATACCTCACTACTGTACGCCCTCTCGTCACCATATACCTCATTCCTGTACGCCCTCTGGTCACCATATACCTCACGCCTGTACGCCCTCTGGTCACCATATACCTCACTCCTGTACCCCCTCTGGTCACCATATCCCTCACTCCTGTACGCCCTCTGCTCATCATATCCCTCCTGTACGCCCTCTGGTCACCATATCCCTCATTCCTGTACGGCCTCTGGTCATCATATCCCTCATTCCTGTATGCCCTCTGGTAACCCTATGCCTCATTCCTATACGCCCTCTGGACAGGATATCCTTCATACCTGTACGCCCTCTACTCATCATATCCCTCCTGTACGCCCTCTGGTCCCCGTATCCCTCATTCCAGTACGCCATCTGGTCACCATACACCTCATTCCTGTATGCCCTCCGGTCGCCATATCCGTCATTCCAGTATGCCCTCTGTTCACCATATACCTCACTCTCGTACGCCCTCTGGTCACCATATACCTCACTCCTGTACACCCACTCGTCACCATATCCCTCATTCCTGTACACCCTCTGCTCACCATATACCTCACTCCTGTACGCCCTCTGCTCACCATATAACTCATTCCTGTACGCCCTCTGGTCACCATATTCCGCACTCCTGTACGCCCTCTGGTAACCATATACCTCATTCCTGTATGCTCTCTGGTCACCATGCACCTCATTCCTGTATTCCCTCTGGTCACCAAACACCTCATTCCTGTATGCCCTCCGGTCGCCATATCCGTCATTCCAGTATGCCCTCTGTTCACGATATACCTCACTCCTCTACGCCCTCTGGTCACCATATCCCTCACTCCTGTACGCTCTCTGGTCACCATATAACTCACTCCTGTACGCCCTCTGCTCACCATACACTTCACTCCTGTACGCCCTCTGGTCACCATATACCTCATTCCTGTATGTCCTCTGGTCACCATATACCTCATTCCTGTACACCCTCTGGTCACCATATCCCTCATTCCTCTATGCCCTCTGGTCACCATATCCCTCATTCCTGTACGCCCTCTGGTCACCATATACCTCACTCCTGTACGCCCTCCGGTCACCATATACTTCATTCCTGTATGCCCTCTGCTCACCATATACCTCACTCCTGTACGCCCTCTTGTCACCATATACCTCACTCCTGTACGCCCTCTGTTCACCATATAACTCATTCCTGTACGCCCTCTGATCACCATATCCCGCAGTCCTCTACGCCCTCTGGTAACCATATACCTCATTCCTGTATGCCCTCAGGTCACCATACACCTCATTCCTGTATGCCCTCCGGTCGCCATATCCGTCAATCCTGTACGCCCTCTGGTCACCATATCCCTCACTCCTGTACGCCTTCTTGTCACCATATCCGTCATTCCTGTACTCCCTCTGGTCACCATATCCCTCACTCCTGTACGCCCTCTGGTCACCATATCCGACATTCCTGTACGCCCTCTGATCACCATATCTCTCATTCCTGTACGCCCTCTGGTCACCATATCCCTCACTCCTGTACGCCCTTTGTTCACCATATACCTCACTCCTGTACGCCCTTTGTTCACCATACAACTCATTCCTGTACGCCCTCTGGTCACCATACACCTCATTCCTGTATTCTCTCAGGTCACCATACACCTCACTCTCATGCGCCCTCTGGTCACCATATACCTCACTCTCGTACGCCCTCTGGTCACCATATTCCTGTACGCCCTCTCGTCACCATATTCCTGTACGCCCTCTGGTCACCATATACCTCAATCCTGTACGCTCTCTGGTCACCGTATCCCTCACTCCTATACGCCCTTTGGCCACCATATCCCTCACTCCTGTACGTCCCCTGGTCACCATATCCCTCACTCCTGTACGCCCTCTGGTCATCATATAACTCACTACTGTATGCCCTCTAGTCACCATATCCCTCATTCCTGTACTCCCTCTGGTCACCATATCCCTCATTCCTGTACGCCCTTTGGTCACCGTATACATCACTCCTCTACGCCCTCTGGTCAGCATACACCTCACTCCTGTATACCCTCTTGTCACCATATCCCTCATTCCTGTGCGCCCTCTGGTCACCATATACCTCATTCCTGTATGCCCTCTGTTCACCATATACCTGTACGCCCTCTGGTCACCATATACCTGTACGCCCTCTGGTCACCATATCCCTCACTCCTGTACGCCCTCTGGTCACCATATCCCTCACTCCTGTACGCTCTCTGGTCACCATACACCTCATTTCTGTATGTCCTCTGGTCACCATATACCTCATTCCTGTACGCCCTCTCGTCACCATATACCTGTACGCCCTCTAGTCACCATATACCTTTACGCGCTCTGGTCCCCATAGCCGTCATTCCTGTACGCCCTCTGGTCACCATATCCCTCACTCCTGTACGCCCTCTTGTCACCATATCCCTCACTCCTGTACGCCCTCTGGTCACCATCTCCCTCACTCCTGTACGCCCCCTGGTCACCCTATCCATCATTCCTGTACGTCCCCTGGTCACCATACACCTCATTCCTGTCCGCCCTCTGGTCACCATATACCTCATTCCTGTACACCCTCTGGTCAACATATATCTCATTCCTGTACGTCCTCTATTCACCATATACTTCACTCCTCTACGCCCCCTGGTCACCATATCCCTCACGCCTGTACGCCCTCTGGTCACCATATACCTCACTCCTGTACGCCCTCTCGTCACCATATAACTCATTCCTGTACGCCCTCTGCTCACCATACACCTCATTTCTGTATGCCCTCTGGTCAGCATACACCTCACTCCTGTACGCCCTCTCGTCACCATATCCGTCATTCCTGTACGCCCTCTGCTCACCATATACCTCACTCCTGTACGCCCTCTGTTCACCATATAACTCATTCCTGTACGCCCTCTGGTCACCATATACCTCATTCCTGTATGCCCTCTGGTCACCATACACCTCATTCCTGTATTCACTCAGGTCACCATACACCTCATTCCTTTATGCCCTCCGGTCGCCATATCCGTCATTCCTGTATGCCCTCTGTTCACCATATACCTCACTCTTGTACGTCCTCTGATCATGATATAACTCACTACTGTACGCTCTCTAGTCACCATATCCCTCTTTCCTGTACTCCCTC
Organism: Mobula birostris; assembly: GCF_030028105.1. Lineage (NCBI taxonomy): Eukaryota > Metazoa > Chordata > Chondrichthyes > Myliobatiformes > Myliobatidae > Mobula > Mobula birostris. Next base: position 68,743 of record NW_027274352.1, on the reverse strand, counting down.
TGGTCACCATATCCCTCATTCCTGTACGCCCTTTGGTCACTGTATACATCACTCCTCTACGCCCTCTGGTCAGCATACACCTCACTCCTGTATGCCCTCTGGTCACCATATCCCTCATTCCTGTACGCCCTCTGGTCACCATATCCCTCATTCCTGTACGCCATCTGGTCACCATATCCCTCACTCCTGTACGCTCCCTGGTCACCATATCCCTCATTCCTGCACGCCCCCTGGCCACCATATATCTCATTCCTGTACGTCCTCTAGTCACCATATACTTCACTCCTCTACGCCCTCCGGTCACCATATCCCTCACGCCTGTACGCCCTCTGGTCAGCATACACCTCTCTCCTGTACGCCCTCTGGTCACCATATACCTCACTCCTGTACACCCTCTGGTCACCATACACCTCATTCCTGTACGCCCTCTGGTCACCATATACATCATTCCTGTACGCCCTCTGGTCACCATATACCTGTACACCCTCTGGTCACCATATCCCTCACTCCTGTACGCCCTCTGGTCACCATATACCTCATTCCTGTACGCCCACTGTTCACCATATCCCTCACTCCTGTACGCCCTCTGTTCACCATATACCTCACTCCTGTACGCCCTCTCATCACCATATCCCTCATTCCTGTACGCCCTCTGCTCACCATATACCTCACTCCTGTATGCCCTCTGTTCACCATATAACTCATTCCTGTACGCCCTCTGGTCACCATATACCTCATTCCTGTATGCCCTCTGGTCACCATACACCTCATTCCTGTATTCACTCAGGTCACCATACACCTCATTCCTGTATGCCCTCCGGTCGCCATATCCGTTATTCCTGTATGCCCTCTGTTCACCATATACCTCACTCTCGTACGCCCTCTGGTCACTATATACCTCACTCTCGTACGCCCTCTGGTCACCATATACCTCACTCCTGTACGCCCTCGCGTCACCATATTCCTGTACGCCCTCTGGTCAACATATTCCTCATTCCTGTACGTCTCCTGGTCACCATATCCCTCACTCTTGTACGCCCTCTGGTCATCATATAACTCACTACTGTACGCCCTCTAGTCACCATATCCCTCATTCCTGTACTCCCTCTGGTCACCATATCCCTCATTCCTGTACGCCCTTTGGTCACCGTATACATCACTCCTCTACGCCCTCTGGTCAGCATACACCTCACTCCTGTATGCCCTCTGGTCACCATATACCTCATTCCTGTATGCCCTCTGTTCACCATATACCTATACGCCCTCTGGTCACCATATCCCTCAATCCTGTACGCCCTCTTGTCGCCATATCCCTCACTCCTGTATGCCCTCTGGTCACCATATCCCTCATTCCTGTACTCACCCTGGTCACCATATCCCTCACTCCTGTACGCCCTCTGGTCACCATATACCACACTCCTGTACGCCCTCTGGTCACCATCAGCTCATTTCTGTATGCCCTCTGGTCACCATATACCTCATGCCTGTACTCACCCTGGTCACCATATCCCTCACTCCTGTACGCCCTCTGGTCACCATATACCACACTCCTGTACGCCCTCTGGTCACCATCAGCTCATTTCTGTATGCCCTCTGGTCACCATATACCTCATGCCTGTACACCCTCTGGTCACCATGTACCTGTACGCCCTCTAGTCACCATATACCTTTACGCCCTCTGGTCACCACAGCCGTCATTCCTGTACGCCCTCTGGTCACCATATACCTCATTCCTGTACGCCCTCTGGTCACCATATACCTCACTCCTGTACGCCCTCTGGTCACCATATACCTCACACCTGTACCCCCTCTCGTCACCATATCCCTCACTCCTGAACGCCCTCTGCTCATCATATCCCTCCTGTACGCCCTCTGGTCACCATATCCCTCATTCCTGTACGCCCCTTGGTCACCATATCCCTCGTTCCTGTACGGCCTCTGGTCATTATATCCCTCATTCCTGTATCCCTCTGGTAACCCTATGCCTCATTCCTGTACGCCCTCTGGACAGGATATCCTTCATACCTGTACGCCCTCTGCCCATCATATCCCTCCTGTACGCCCTCTGGTCCCCATATCCCTCATTCCAGTACGCCATCTGGTCACCATACACCTCATTCCTGTATGCCCTCCGGTTGCCATATCCGTCATTCCTGTACGCCCTCTGTTCACCATATACCTCACTCTCGTGCGCCCTCTGGTCACCATATACCTCACTCCTGTACGCCCTCTCGTCACCATATTCCTGTACGCCCTCTGGTCACCATATTCCTCATCCCTGTACGTCCCCTGGTCACCATATCCCTCAATCCTGTACGCCCTCTGGTCATCATATAACTCACTACTGTACGCCCTCTAGTCACCATATCCCTCATTCCTGTACTCCCTCTAGTCACCATATCCCTCATTCCTGTACGCCCTTTGGTCACCGTATACATCACTCCTCTACGCCGTCTGGTCAGCATACACCTCACTCCTGTATGCCCTCTGGTCACCATATCCCTCATTCCTGTGCGTCCTCTGCTCACCATATACCTCATTCCTGTATGCCCTCTGTTCACCATATACCTGTACGCCCTCTGGTCACCATATACCTGTACGCCCTCTGGTCACCATATCCCTCACTCCTGTACGCCCTCTTGTCACCATATCCCTCACTCCTGTACGCCCTCTGGTCACCATATTCCTCATCCCTGTACGTCCCCTGGTCACCATATCCCTCACTCCTGTACGCCTTCTGGTCATCATATAACTCACTACTGTACGCCCTCTAGTCACCATATCCCTCATTCCTGTACTCCCTCTAGTCACCATATCCCTCATTCCTGTACGCCCTTTGGTCACCGTATACATCACTCCTCTACGCCCTCTGGTCAGCATACACCTCACTCCTGTATGCCCTCTGGTCACCATATCCCTCATTCCTGTGCGTCCTCTGGTCACCATATACCTCATTCCTGTATGCCCTCTGTTCACCATATACCTGTACGCCCTCTGGTCACCATATATCTGTACGCCCTCTGGTCACCATATCCCTCACTCCTGTACGCCCTCTTGTCACCATATCCCTCACTCCTGTACGCCCTCTGGTCACCATATCCCTCACTCCTGTACGCCCTCTGGTCACCATATACCTCACTCCTGTACGCCCTCTGGTCACCATACACCTCATTTCTGTACGCCCTCTAGTCACCATATACCTTTACGCGCTCTGGTCACCATATACCTGTACGCCCTCTGGTCACCATACCCATCATTCCTGTACGCCCTCTGGTCACCATATCCCTCATTCCTGTACGCCCTCTGGTCACCATATCCCTCATTCCTGTACACCCTCTGGTCACCATATACCACATTCCTGTACGCCATCTGGTCACCATACACCTCATTCCTGTACTCCCTCTGGTCACCATATCCCTCATTCCTGTACGCCCTTTGGTCACCGTATACATCACTCCTCTATGCCCTCTGGTCAACATATACCTCATTCCTGTATGCCCTCTGGTCACCATATACCTCACTCCTGTACGCCCTCTCGTCACCATATCCCTCACTCCTGTATGCCCTCAGTTCACCCTATACCTCACTACTGTACGCCCTCTGGTCACCATATACCTCATTCCTGTATGCCCTCTGGTCACCATACACCTCATTCCTGTATTCACTCAGGTCACCATACACCTCATTCCTGTATGCCCTCCGGTCGCCATATCCGTTATTCCTGTATGCCCTCTGTTCACCATATACCTCACTCTCGTACGCCCTCTGGTCACTATATACCTCACTCTCGTACGCCCTCTGGTCACCATATACCTCACTCCTGTACGCCCTCGCGTCACCATATTCCTGTACGCCCTCTGGTCAACATATTCCTCATTCCTGTACGTCTCCTGGTCACCATATCCCTCACTCTTGTACGCCCTCTGGTCATCATATAACTCACTACTGTACGCCCTCTAGTCACCATATCCCTCATTCCTGTACTCCCTCTGGTCACCATATCCCTCATTCCTGTACGCCCTTTGGTCACCGTATACATCACTCCTCTACGCCCTCTGGTCAGCATACACCTCACTCCTGTATGCCCTCTGGTCACCATATACCTCATTCCTGTATGCCCTCTGTTCACCATATACCTATACGCCCTCTGGTCACCATATCCCTCAATCCTGTACGCCCTCTTGTCGCCATATCCCTCACTCCTGTATGCCCTCTGGTCACCATATCCCTCATTCCTGTACTCACCCTGGTCACCATATCCCTCACTCCTGTACGCCCTCTGGTCACCATATACCACACTCCTGTACGCCCTCTGGTCACCATCAGCTCATTTCTGTATGCCCTCTGGTCACCATATACCTCATGCTGTACTCACCCTGGTCACCATATCCCTCACTCCTGTACGCCCTCTGGTCACCATATACCACACTCCTGTACGCCCTCTGGTCACCATCAGCTCATTTCTGTATGCCCTCTGGTCACCATATACCTCATGCCTGTACACCCTCTGGTCACCATGTACCTGTACGCCCTCTAGTCACCATATACCTTTACGCCCTCTGGTCACCACAGCCGTCATTCCTGTACGCCCTCTGGTCACCATATACCTCATTCCTGTACGCCCTCTGGTCACCATATACCTCACTCCTGTACGCCCTCTGGTCACCATATACCTCACACCTGTACCCCCCTCTCGTCACCATATCCCTCACTCCTGAACGCCCTCTGCTCATCATATCCCTCCTGTACGCCCTCTGGTCACCATATCCCTCATTCCTGTACGCCCCTTGGTCACCATATCCCTCGTTCCTGTACGGCCTCTGGTCATTATATCCCTCATTCCTGTATCCCTCTGGTAACCCTATGCCTCATTCCTGTACGCCCTCTGGACAGGATATCCTTCATACCTGTACGCCCTCTGCCCATCATATCCCTCCTGTACGCCCTCTGGTCCCCATATCCCTCATTCCAGTACGCCATCTGGTCACCATACACCTCATTCCTGTATGCCCTCCGGTTGCCATATCCGTCATTCCTGTACGCCCTCTGTTCACCATATACCTCACTCTCGTGCGCCCTCTGGTCACCATATACCTCACTCCTGTACGCCCTCTCGTCACCATATTCCTGTACGCCCTCTGGTCACCATATTCCTCATCCCTGTACGTCCCCTGGTCACCATATCCCTCAATCCTGTACGCCCTCTGGTCATCATATAACTCACTACTGTACGCCTCTAGTCACCATATCCCTCATTCCTGTACTCCCTCTAGTCACCATATCCCTCATTCCTGTACGCCCTTTGGTCACCGTATACATCACTCCTCTACGCCGTCTGGTCAGCATACACCTCACTCCTGTATGCCCTCTGGTCACCATATCCCTCATTCCTGTGCGTCCTCTGCTCACCATATACCTCATTCCTGTATGCCCTCTGTTCACCATATACCTGTACGCCCTCTGGTCACCATATACCTGTACGCCCTCTGGTCACCATATCCCTCACTCCTGTACGCCCTCTTGTCACCATATCCCTCACTCCTGTACGCCCTCTGGTCACCATATTCCTCATCCCTGTACGTCCCCTGGTCACCATATCCCTCACTCCTGTACGCCTTCTGGTCATCATATAACTCACTACTGTACGCCCTCTAGTCACCATATCCCTCATTCCTGTACTCCCTCTAGTCACATATCCCTCATTCCTGTACGCCCTTTGGTCACCGTATACATCACTCCTCTACGCCCTCTGGTCAGCATACACCTCACTCCTGTATGCCCTCTGGTCACCATATCCCTCATTCCTGTGCGTCCTCTGGTCACCATATACCTCATTCCTGTATGCCCTCTGTTCACCATATACCTGTACGCCCTCTGGTCACCATATATCTGTACGCCCTCTGGTCACCATATCCCTCACTCCTGTACGCCCTCTTGTCACCATATCCCTCACTCCTGTACGCCCTCTGGTCACCATATCCCTCACTCCTGTACGCCCTCTGGTCACCATATACCTCACTCCTGTACGCCCTCTGGTCACCATACACCTCATTTCTGTACGCCCTCTAGTCACCATATACCTTTACGCGCTCTGGTCACCATATACCTGTACGCCCTCTGGTCACCATACCCATCATTCCTGTACGCCTCTGGTCACCATATCCCTCATTCCTGTACGCCCTCTGGTCACCATATCCCTCATTCCTGTACACACTCTGGTCACCATATACCACATTCCTGTACGCCATCTGGTCACCATACACCTCATTCCTGTACTCCCTCTGGTCACCATATCCCTCATTCCTGTACGCCCTTTGGTCACCGTATACATCACTCCTCTATGCCCTCTGGTCAACATATACCTCATTCCTGTATGCCCTCTGGTCACCATATACCTCACTCCTGTACGCCCTCTCGTCACCATATCCCTCACTCCTGTATGCCCTCAGTTCACCCTATACCTCACTACTGTACGCCCTCTGGTCACCATATACCTCATTCCTGTACGCCCTCTGGTCACCATATACCTCACTCCTGTACGCCCCCTGGTCACCATATCCCTCATTCCTGCACGCCCCCCTGGCCACCATACACCTCATTCCTGTCCGCCCTGTGGTCACCATACACCTCATTCCTGTCCGCCCTCTGGTCACCATACACCTCATTCCTGTCCGCCCTCTGGTCACCAAATATCTCATTCCTGTACATCCTCTAGTCACCATATACTTCACTCCTCTACGCCTTCTGGTCACCATATCCCTCACGCCTGTACGCCCTCTGGTCAGCATACACCTCACTCCTGTACGCCCTCTGGTCACCATATACCTCACTCCTGTACACCCTCTGGTCACCATACACCTCATTCCTGTATGCCCCCTGGTCACCATATACCTCATTCTTGTACGCCCTCTGGTCACCATATACCTGTACACCCTCTGGTCACCATATCCCTCACTCCTGTACGCCCTCTGGTCACCATATAACTCATTCCAGTACGCCCTCTGGTCACCATATCCCTCATTCCTGTACACCCTCTGGTCACCATACACCTCATTCCTGTATGCTCTCTGGTCAGCATACACCTCACTCCTATACGCCCTCTCGTCACCATATCCCTCATTCCTGTACGCCCTCTGCTCACCATATACTTCATTCCTGTACGCCCTCTGGTCACCATATACCTGTACGCCCTCTGGTCACCATATCCCTCATTCCTGTACGCCCTCTGGTCACCATACACCTCATTCCTGTACGCCCTCTGGTCACCATATACCTCATTCCTGTATGCCCTCCGGTCGCATTATCCGTCATTCCTGTATGCCCTCTGTTCACCATATACCTCACTCTCGTACGCCCTCTGGTCACCATATACCTCACTCCTGTACGCCCTATTGTCACCATATGCCTGTACGCCCTCTGGTCACCATATCCCTCACTCCTGTATGCCCTTTGGTCACCATATCCCTCACTCCTGTACGCCCTCTGGTCACCATATCCCTCATTCCTGTACGCCCTCTCGTCAGCATACACCTCACTCCTGTACGCCGTCTGGTCACCATATACCTGTACACCCTCTGGTCACCATATCCCTCACTCCTGTACGCCCTCTGGTCACCATATACCTCACTCCTGTACGCCCTCTCGTCACCATATCCCTCATTCCTGTACACCCCCTGGTCACCATACACGGCATTCCTGTATGCCCTCTGGTCAGCATACACGTCACTCCTGTACGCCCTCTCGTCACCATATCCCTCATTCCTGTACGCCCTCTGCTCACCATATACCTCACTCCTGTACGCTCTCGATTCACTATATACCTCACTCCTGTATGCCCTCTGTTCACCATATAACTCATTCCTGTACGCCCTCTGGTCACCATACAGCTCATTTCTGTATGCCCTCTGGTCACCATATACCTCATGCCTGTACGCCCTCTGGTCACCATGTACCTGTACGCCCCCTAGTCACCATATACCTTTACGCGCTCTGGTCACCATATACCTGTACGCCCTCTGGTCACCACAGCCGTCATTCCTGTACGCCCTCTGGTCACCATATCCCTCATTCCTGTACGCTCTCTGGTCACCATATCCCTCATTCCTGTACGCCATCTGGTCACCATATCCCTCACTCCTGTACGCTCCCTGGTCACCATATCCCTCATTCCTGCACGCGCCCTGGCCACCATATATCTCATTCCTGTACGTCCTCTAGTCACCATATACTTCACTCCTCTACGCCCTCTGGTCACCATATCCCTCACGCCAGTACGCCCTCTGGTCAGCATACACCGCATTCCTGTACGCCCTCTGGTCACCATATACATCATTCCTGTACGCCCTCTGGTCACCATATACCTGTACACCCTCTGGTCACCATATCCCTCACTCCTGTACGCCCTCTGGTCACCATATACCTCATTCCTGTACGCCCACTGGTCACCATATCCCTCACTCCTGTACGCCCTCTGTTCACCATATACCTCACTCCTGTACGCCCTCTCGTCACCATATAACTCATTCCTGTACGCCCTCTGCTCACCATACACCTCATTTCTGTATGCCCTCTGGTCAGCATACACCTCACTCCTGTACGCCCTCTCGTCACCATATCCCTCATTCCTGTACGCCCTCTGCTCACCATATACCTCACTCCTGTACGCCCTCTGTTCACCATATAACTCATTCCTGTACGCCCTCTGGTCACCATATACCTCATTCCTGTATGCCCTCTGGTCACCATACACCTCATTCCTGTATTCACTCAGGTCACCATACACCTCATTCCTGTATGCCCTCCGGTCGCCATATCCGTCATTCCTGTATGCCCTCTGTTCACCATATACCTCACTCTCGCACGCCCTCTGGTCACTATATACCTCACTCTCGTACGCCCTCTGGTCACCATATACCTCACTCTTGTACGCCCTCTGATCATCATATAACTCACTACTGTACACTCTCTAGTCACCATATCCCTCATTCCTGTACTCCCTCTGGTCACCATATCCCTCATTCCTGTACGCCCTTTGGTCACCATATACCTCATTCCTGTATGCCCTCTGGTCACCATACACCTCATTCCTGTATTCACTCAGGTCACCATACACCTCATTCCTGTATGCCCTCCGGTCGCCATATCCGTTATTCCTGTATGCCCTCTGTTCACCATATACCTCACTCTCGTACGCCCTCTGGTCACTATATACCTCACTCTCGTACGCCCTCTGGTCACCATATACCTCACTCCTGTACGCCCTCGCGTCACCATATTCCTGTACGCCCTCTGGTCAACATATTCCTCATTCCTGTACGTCTCCTGGTCACCATATCCCTCACTCTTGTACGCCCTCTGGTCATCATATAACTCACTACTGTACGCCCTCTAGTCACCATATCCCTCATTCCTGTACTCCCTCTGGTCACCATATCCCTCATTCCTGTACGCCCTTTGGTCACCGTATACATCACTCCTCTACGCCCTCTGGTCAGCATACACCTCACTCCTGTATGCCCTCTGGTCACCATATACCTCATTCCTGTATGCCCTCTGTTCACCATATACCTATACGCCCTCTGGTCACCATATCCCTCAATCCTGTACGCCCTCTTGTCGCCATATCCCTCACTCCTGTATGCCCTCTGGTCACCATATCCCTCATTCCTGTACTCACCCTGGTCACCATATCCCTCACTCCTGTACGCCCTCTGGTCACCATATACCACACTCCTGTACGCCCTCTGGTCACCATCAGCTCATTTCTGTATGCCCTCTGGTCACCATATACCTCATGCCTGTACTCACCCTGGTCACCATATCCCTCACTCCTGTACGCCCTCTGGTCACCATATACCACACTCCTGTACGCCCTCTGGTCACCATCAGCTCATTTCTGTATGCCCTCTGGTCACCATATACCTCATGCCTGTACACCCTCTGGTCACCATGTACCTGTACGCCCTCTAGTCACCATATACCTTTACGCCCTCTGGTCACCACAGCCGTCATTCCTGTACGCCCTCTGGTCACCATATACCTCATTCCTGTACGCCCTCTGGTCACCATATACCTCACTCCTGTACGCCCTCTGGTCACCATATACCTCACACCTGTACCCCCTCTCGTCACCATATCCCTCACTCCTGAACGCCCTCTGCTCATCATATCCCTCCTGTACGCCCTCTGGTCACCATATCCCTCATTCCTGTACGCCCCTTGGTCACCATATCCCTCGTTCCTGTACGGCCTCTGGTCATTATATCCCTCATTCCTGTATCCCTCTGGTAACCCTATGCCTCATTCCTGTACGCCCTCTGGACAGGATATCCTTCATACCTGTACGCCCTCTGCCCATCATATCCCTCCTGTACGCCCTCTGGTCCCCATATCCCTCATTCCAGTACGCCATCTGGTCACCATACACCTCATTCCTGTATGCCCTCCGGTTGCCATATCCGTCATTCCTGTACGCCCTCTGTTCACCATATACCTCACTCTCGTGCGCCCTCTGGTCACCATATACCTCACTCCTGTACGCCCTCTCGTCACCATATTCCTGTACGCCCTCTGGTCACCATATTCCTCATCCCTGTACGTCCCCTGGTCACCATATCCCTCAATCCTGTACGCCCTCTGGTCATCATATAACTCACTACTGTACGCCCTCTAGTCACCATATCCCTCATTCCTGTACTCCCTCTAGTCACCATATCCCTCATTCCTGTACGCCCTTTGGTCACCGTATACATCACTCCTCTACGCCGTCTGGTCAGCATACACCTCACTCCTGTATGCCCTCTGGTCACCATATCCCTCATTCCTGTGCGTCCTCTGCTCACCATATACCTCATTCCTGTATGCCCTCTGTTCACCATATACCTGTACGCCCTCTGGTCACCATATACCTGTACGCCCTCTGGTCACCATATCCCTCACTCCTGTACGCCCTCTTGTCACCATATCCCTCACTCCTGTACGCCCTCTGGTCACCATATTCCTCATCCCTGTACGTCCCCTGGTCACCATATCCCTCACTCCTGTACGCCTTCTGGTCATCATATAACTCACTACTGTACGCCCTCTAGTCACCATATCCCTCATTCCTGTACTCCCTCTAGTCACCATATCCCTCATTCCTGTACGCCCTTTGGTCACCGTATACATCACTCCTCTACGCCCTCTGGTCAGCATACACCTCACTCCTGTATGCCCTCTGGTCACCATATCCCTCATTCCTGTGCGTCCTCTGGTCACCATATACCTCATTCCTGTATGCCCTCTGTTCACCATATACCTGTACGCCCTCTGGTCACCATATATCTGTACGCCCTCTGGTCACCATATCCCTCACTCCTGTACGCCCTCTTGTCACCATATCCCTCACTCCTGTACGCCCTCTGGTCACCATATCCCTCACTCCTGTACGCCCTCTGGTCACCATATACCTCACTCCTGTACGCCCTCTGGTCACCATACACCTCATTTCTGTACGCCCTCTAGTCACCATATACCTTTACGCGCTCTGGTCACCATATACCTGTACGCCCTCTGGTCACCATACCCATCATTCCTGTACGCCCTCTGGTCACCATATCCCTCATTCCTGTACGCCCTCTGGTCACCATATCCCTCATTCCTGTACACCCTCTGGTCACCATATACCACATTCCTGTACGCCATCTGGTCACCATACACCTCATTCCTGTACTCCCTCTGGTCACCATATCCCTCATTCCTGTACGCCCTTTGGTCACCGTATACATCACTCCTCTATGCCCTCTGGTCAACATATACCTCATTCCTGTATGCCCTCTGGTCACCATATACCTCACTCCTGTACGCCCTCTCGTCACCATATCCCTCACTCCTGTATGCCCTCAGTTCACCCTATACCTCACTACTGTACGCCCTCTGGTCACCATATACCTCATTCCTGTACGCCCTCTGGTCACCATATACCTCACTCCTGTACGCCCCCTGGTCACCATATCCCTCATTCCTGCACGCCCCCTGGCCACCATACACCTCATTCCTGTCCGCCCTCTGGTCACCATACACCTCATTCCTGTCCGCCCTCTGGTCACCATACACCTCATTCCTGTCCGCCCTCTGGTCACCAAATATCTCATTCCTGTACATCCTCTAGTCACCATATACTTCACTCCTCTACGCCTTCTGGTCACCATATCCCTCACGCCTGTACGCCCTCTGGTCAGCATACACCTCACTCCTGTACGCCCTCTGGTCACCATATACCTCACTCCTGTACACCCTCTGGTCACCATACACCTCATTCCTGTATGCCCCCTGGTCACCATATACCTCATTCTTGTACGCCCTCTGGTCACCATATACCTGTACACCCTCTGGTCACCATATCCCTCACTCCTGTACGCCCTCTGGTCACCATATAACTCATTCCAGTACGCCCTCTGGTCACCATATCCCTCATTCCTGTACACCCTCTGGTCACCATACACCTCATTCCTGTATGCTCTCTGGTCAGCATACACCTCACTCCTATACGCCCTCTCGTCACCATATCCCTCATTCCTGTACGCCCTCTGCTCACCATATACTTCATTCCTGTACGCCCTCTGGTCACCATATACCTGTACGCCCTCTGGTCACCATATCCCTCATTCCTGTACGCCCTCTGGTCACCATATCTCTCAGTCCTGTACGCCCTCTGGTGCTCATATACCTCATTCCTGTACGCCCTCTGGTCACCATACACCTCATTCCTGTACGCCCTCTGGTCACCATATACCTCATTCCTGTATGCCCTCCGGTCGCATTATCCGTCATTCCTGTATGCCCTCTGTTCACCATATACCTCACTCTCGTACGCCCTCTGGTCACCATATACCTCACTCCTGTACGCCCTATTGTCACCATATGCCTGTACGCCCTCTGGTCACCATATCCCTCACTCCTGTATGCCCTTTGGTCACCATATCCCTCACTCCTGTACGCCCTCTGGTCACCATATCCCTCATTCCTGTACGCCCTCTCGTCAGCATACACCTCACTCCTGTACGCCGTCTGGTCACCATATACCTGTACACCCTCTGGTCACCATATCCCTCACTCCTGTACGCCCTCTGGTCACCATATACCTCACTCCTGTACGCCCTCTCGTCACCATATCCCTCATTCCTGTACACCCTCTGGTCACCATACACGGCATTCCTGTATGCCCTCTGGTCAGCATACACGTCACTCCTGTACGCCCTCTCGTCACCATATCCCTCATTCCTGTACGCCCTCTGCTCACCATATACCTCACTCCTGTACGCTCTCGATTCACTATATACCTCACTCCTGTATGCCCTCTGTTCACCATATAACTCATTCCTGTACGCCCTCTGGTCACCATACAGCTCATTTCTGTATGCCCTCTGGTCACCATATACCTCATGCCTGTACGCCCTCTGGTCACCATGTACCTGTACGCCCCCTAGTCACCATATACCTTTACGCGCTCTGGTCACCATATACCTGTACGCCCTCTGGTCACCACAGCCGTCATTCCTGTACGCCCTCTGGTCACCATATCCCTCATTCCTGTACGCTCTCTGGTCACCATATCCCTCATTCCTGTACGCCATCTGGTCACCATATCCCTCACTCCTGTACGCTCCCTGGTCACCATATCCCTCATTCCTGCACGCGCCCTGGCCACCATATATCTCATTCCTGTACGTCCTCTAGTCACCATATACTTCACTCCTCTACGCCCTCTGGTCACCATATCCCTCACGCCAGTACGCCCTCTGGTCAGCATACACCGCATTCCTGTACGCCCTCTGGTCACCATATACATCATTCCTGTACGCCCTCTGGTCACCATATACCTGTACACCCTCTGGTCACCATATCCCTCACTCCTGTACGCCCTCTGGTCACCATATACCTCATTCCTGTACGCCCACTGGTCACCATATCCCTCACTCCTGTACGCCCTCTGTTCACCATATACCTCACTCCTGTACGCCCTCTCGTCACCATATAACTCATTCCTGTACGCCCTCTGCTCACCATACACCTCATTTCTGTATGCCCTCTGGTCAGCATACACCTCACTCCTGTACGCCCTCTCGTCACCATATCCCTCATTCCTGTACGCCCTCTGCTCACCATATACCTCACTCCTGTACGCCCTCTGTTCACCATATAACTCATTCCTGAACGCCCTCTGGTCACCATATACCTCATTCCTGTATGCCCTCTGGTCACCATACACCTCATTCCTGTATTCACTCAGGTCACCATACCCCTCATTCCTGTATGCCCTCCGGTCGCCATATCCGTCATTCCTGTATGCCCTCTGTTCACCATATACCTCACTCTCGCACGCCCTCTGGTCACTATATACCTCACTCTCGTACGCCCTCTGGTCACCATATACCTCACTCTTGTACGCCCTCTGATCATCATATAACTCACTACTGTACACTCTCTAGTCACCATATCCCTCATTCCTGTACTCCCTCTGGTCACCATATCCCTCATTCCTGTACGCCCTTTGGTCACCGTATACATCACTCCTCTATGCCCTCTGGTCAACATACACCTCATTCCTGTATGCCCTCTGGTCACCATATACCTCACTCCTGTACGCCCTCTCGTCACCATATCCCTCACTCCTGTATGCCCTCAGTTCACCCTATACCTCACTACTGTACGCCCTCTGGTCACCATATACCTCATTCCTGTACGCCCTCTGGTCACCATATACCTCACTCCTGTACGCCCTCTGGTCACCATATACCTCACTCCGGTACCCCCTCTGGTCACCATATCCCTCACTCCTGTACGCCCTCTGCTCATCATATCCCTCCTGTACGCCCTCTGGTCACCATATCCCTCATTCCTGTACGGCCTCTGGTCATCATATCCCTCATTCCTGTATGCCCTCTGGTAACCCTATGCCTCATTCCTATACGCCCTCTGGACAGGATATCCTTCATACCTGTACGCCCTCTACTCATCATATCCCTCCTGTACGCCCTCTGGTCCCCATATCCCTCATTCCAGTACGCCATCTGGTCACCATACACCTCATTCCTGTATGCCCTCCGGTCGCCATATCCGTCATTCCAGTATGCCCTCTGTTCACCATATACCTCACTCTCGTACGCCCTCTGGTCACCATATACCTCACTCCTGTACACCCACTCGTCACCATATCCCTCATTCCTGTACACCCTCTGCTCACCATATACCTCACTCCTGTACGCCCTCTGCTCACCATATAACTCATTCCTGTACGCCCTCTGGTCACCATATTCCGCACTCCTGTACGCCCTCTGGTAACCATATACCTCATTCCTGTATGCTCTCTGGTCACCATGCACCTCATTCCTGTATTCCCTCTGGTCACCAAACACCTCATTCCTGTATGCCCTCCGGTCGCCATATCCGTCATTCCAGTATGCCCTCTGTTCCCCATATACCTCCCTCCTCTACGCCCTCTGGTCACCATATCCCTCACTCCTGTACGCTCTCTGGTCACCATATAACTCACTCCTGTACGCCCTCTGCTCACCATACACCTCACTCCTGTACGCCCTCTGGTCACCATATACCTCATTCCTGTATGCCCTCTGGTCACCATATACCTCATTCCTGTACACCCTCTGGTCACCATATCCCTCATTCCTCTATGCCCTCTGGTCACCATATCCCTCATTCCTGTACGCCCTCTGGTCACCATATACCTCACTCCTGTACGCCCTCCGGTCACCATATACTTCATTCCTGTACGCCCTCTGCTCACCATATACCTCACTCCTGTACGCCCTCTCGTCACCATATACCTCACTTATGTACGCCCTCTGTTCACCATATAACTCATTCCTGTACGCCCTCTGATCACCATATCCCGCAGTCCTCCACGCCCTCTGGTAACCATATACCTCATTCCTGTATGCCCTCAGGTCACCATACACCTCATTCCTGTATGCCCTCCGGTCGCCATATCCGTCAATCCTGTACGCCCTCTGTTCACCATATACCTCACCCTCGTACGCCCTCTGGTCACCATATACCTCACTCCTATACGCCCTCTCATCACCATATTCCTGTATGCCCTCTGGTCACCATATTCCTCATTCCTGTACGTCTCCTGGTCACCATATCCCTCACTCCTGTACGCCCTCTGGTCATCATATAACTCACTACTGTACGCCCTCTAGTCACCATATCCCTCATTCCTGTACTCCCTCTGGTCACCATATACCTCACTCCTGTACGCCCTCTGGTCAACATACAACTCAGTCCTGTATGCCCTCTGTTCACCATATACCTCATTCCTGTACGCCCTCTGGTCACCATATCCCTCACTCCTGTGCGCCCTGTGGTCACCATATCTCTCATTCCTGTACGCCCTCTGCTCACCATATACCTCACTCCTGTACGCCCTCTCGTCACCATATCCCTCATTCCTGTACGCCGTCTGCTCACCATATACCTCACTCCTGTACGCCCTCTGTTCACCATATAACTCATTCCTGTACGCCCTCTGGTCACCATATCCCTCACCCCTATACGCCCTTTGGTCACCAAATCCCTCATTCCTGTACGCCCTCTGGTCACCATATCCCTCATTCCTGTACACCCTCTGGTCACCATATCCCTCACTCCTGTACGTTCCTGGTCACCATATCCCTCATTCCAGTACGCCCTCTGGTCACCATATACCTCATTCCAGTACGCCCCCTGGTCAGCAGATACCTCATTCCAGTATGCCCTCTGTTCACCATATACCTCATTCCTGTACGCCCTCTGGTCACCATATCCCTCACTCCTGTACGCCTTCTTGTCACCATATCCATCATTCCTGTACTCCCTCTGGTCACCATATCCCTCACTCCTGTACGCCCTCTGGTCACCATATCCGTCATTCCTGTACGCCCTCTGATCACCATATCTCTCATTCCTGTACGCCCTCTGGTCACCATATCCCTCACTCCTGTACGCCCTTTGTTCACCATATACCTCACTCCTGTACGCCCTTTGTTCACCATACAACTCATTCCTGTACGCCCTATGGTCACCATACACCTCATTCCTGTATTCCCTCAGGTCACCATACACCTCACTCTCATGCGCCCTCTGGTCACCATATACCTCACTCTCGTACGCCCTCTGGTCACCATATTCCTGTACGCCCTCTCGTCACCATATTCCTGTACGCCCTCTGGTCACCAAATACCTCAATCCTGTACGCTCTCTGGTCACCGTATCCCTCACTCCTATACGCCCTTTGGCCACCATATCCCTCACTCCTGTACGTCCCCTGGTCACCATATCCCTCACTCCTGTACGCCCTCTGGTCATCATATAACTCACTACTGTATGCCCTCTAGTCACCATATCCCTCATTCCTGTACTCCCTCTGGTCACCATATCCCTCATTCCTGTACGCCCTTTGGTCACCGTATACATCACTCCTCTACGCCCTCTGGTCAGCATACACCTCACTCCTGTATACCCTCTTGTCACCATATCCCTCATTCCTGTGCGCCCTCTGGTCACCATATACCTCATTCCTGTATGCCCTCTGTTCACCATATACCTGTACGCCCTCTGGTCACCATATACCTGTACGCCCTCTGGTCACCATATCCCTCACTCCTGTACGCCCTCTGGTCACCATATCCCTCACTCCTGTATGCTCTCTGGTCACCATACACCTCATTTCTGTATGTCCTCTGGTCACCATATACCTCATTCCTGTACGCCCTCTCGTCACCATATACCTGTACGCCCTCTAGTCACCATATACCTTTACGCGCTCTGGTCCCCATATCCCTCACTCCTATACGCCCTTTGGTCACCAAATCCCTCATTCCTGTACGCCCTCTGGTCACCATATCCCTCATTCCTGTACACCCTCTGGTCACCATATCCCTCACTCCTGTACGTTCCTGGTCACCATATCCCTCATTCCAGTACGCCCTCTGGTCACCATATACCTCATTCCAGTACTCCCCCTGGTCAGCAGATACCTCATTCCAGTATGCCCTCTGTTCACCATATACCTCATTCCTGTACGCCCTCTGGTCACCATATCCCTCACTCCTGTACGCCTTCTTGTCACCATATCCGTCATTCCTGTACTCCCTCTGGTCACCATATCCCTCACTCCTGTACGCCCTCTGGTCACCATATCCGTCATTCCTGTACGCCCTCTGATCACCATATCTCTCATTCCTGTACGCCCTCTGGTCACCATATCCCTCACTCCTGTACGCCCTTTGTTCACCATATACCTCACTCCTGTACGCCCTTTGTTCACCATACAACTCATTCCTGTACGCCCTCTGGTCACCATACACCTCATTCCTGTATTCCCTCAGGTCACCATACACCTCACTCTCATGCGCCCTCTGGTCACCATATACCTCACTCTCGTACGCCCTCTGGTCACCATATTCCTGTACGCCCTCTCGTCACCATATTCCTGTACGCCCTCTGGTCACCATATACCTCAATCCTGTACGCTCTCTGGTCACCGTATCCCTCACTCCTATACGCCCTTTGGCCACCATATCCCTCACTCCTGTACGTCCCCTGGTCACCATATACCTCACTCCTGTACGCCCTTTGTTCACCATACAAATCATTCCTGTACGCCCTCTGGTCACCATACACCTCATTCCTGTATTCCCTCAGGTCACCATATACCTCATTCCTGTATGCCCTCTGTTCACCATATACCTGTACGCCCTCTGGTCACCATATACCTGTACGCCCTCTGGTCACCATATCCCTCACTCCTGTACGCCCACTGGTCACCATATCCCTCACTCCTGTACGCTCTCTGGTCACCATACACCTCATTTCTGTATGTCCTCTGGTCACCATATACCTCATTCCTGTACGCCCTCTCGTCACCATATACCTGTACGCCCTCTAGTCACCATATACCTTTACGCGCTCTGGTCCCCATAGCCGTCATTCCTGTACGCCCTCTGGTCACCATATCCCTCACTCCTGTACGCCCTCTTGTCACCATATCCCTCACTCCTGTATGCCCTCTGGTCACCATCTCCCTCACTCCTGTACGCCCCCTGGTCACCCTATCCATCATTCCTGTACGCCCCCTGGTCACCATACACCTCATTCCTGTCCGCCCTCTGGTCACCATATACCTCATTCCTGTACACCCTCTGGTCAACATATATCTCATTCCTGTACGTCCTCTATTCACCATATACTTCACTCCTCTACGCCCCCTGGTCACCATATCCCTCACGCCTGTACGCCCTCTGGTCACTATATACCTCACTCTCGTACGCCCTCTGGTCACCATATACCTCACTCTTGTACGTCCTCTGATCATGACATAACTCACTACTGTACGCTCTCTAGTCACCATATCCCTCATTCCTGTACTCCCTCTGGTCACCATATCCCTCATTCCTGTACGCCCTTTGGTCACCGTATACATCACTCCTCTATGCCCTCTGGTCAACATACACCTCATTCCTGTATGCCCTCTGGTCACCATATACCTCACTCCTGTACGCCCTCTCGTCACCATATCCCTCACTCCTGTATGCCCTCAGTTCACCCTATACCTCACTACTGTACGCCCTCTCGTCACCATATACCTCATTCCTGTACGCCCTCTGGTCACCATATACCTCACTCCTGTACGCCCTCTGGTCACCATATACCTCACTCCTGTACCCCCTCTGGTCACCATATCCCTCACTCCTGTACGCCCTCTGCTCATCATATCCCTCCTGTACGCCCTCTGGTCACCATATCCCTCATTCCTGTACGGCCTCTGGTCATCATATCCCTCATTCCTGTATGCCCTCTGGTAACCCTATGCCTCATTCCTATATGCCCTCTGGACAGGATATCCTTCATACCTGTACGCCCTCTACTCATCATATCCCTCCTGTACGCCCTCTGGTCCCCATATCCCTCATTCCAGTACGCCATCTGGTCACCATACACCTCATTCCTGTATGCCCTCCGGTCGCCATATCCGTCATTCCAGTATGCCCTCTGTTCACCATATACCTCACTCTCGTACGCCCTCTGGTCACCATATACCTCACTCCTGTACACCCACTCGTCACCATATCCCTCATTCCTGTACACCCTCTGCTCACCATATACCTCACTCCTGTACGCCCTCTGCTCACCATATAACTCATTCCTGTACGCCCTCTGGTCACCATATTCCGCACTCCTGTACGCCCTCTGGTAACCATATACCTCATTCCTGTATGCTCTCTGGTCACCATGCACCTCATTCCTGTATTCCCTCTGGTCACCAAACACCTCATTCCTGTATGCCCTCCGGTCGCCATATCCGTCATTCCAGTATGCCCTCTGTTCACCATATACCTCACTCCTCTACGCCCTCTGGTCACCATATCCCTCACTCCTGTACGCTCTCTGGTCACCATATAACTCACTCCTGTACGCCCTCTGCTCACCATACACTTCACTCCTGTACGCCCTCTGGTCACCATATACCTCATTCCTGTATGCCCTCTGGTCACCATATACCTCATTCCTGTACACCCTCTGGTCACCATATCCCTCATTCCTCTATGCCCTCTGGTCACCATATCCCTCATTCCTGTACGCCCTCTGGTCACCATATACCTCACTCCTGTACGCCCTCCGGTCACCATATACTTCATTCCTGTACGCCCTCTGCTCACCATATACCTCACTCCTGTACGCCCTCTTGTCACCATATACCTCACTCCTGTACGCCCTCTGTTCACCATATAACTCATTCCTGTACGCCCTCTGATCACCATATCCCGCAGTCCTCTACGCCCTCTGGTAACCATATACCTCATTCCTGTATGCCCTCAGGTCACCATACACCTCATTCCTGTATGCCCTCCGGTCGCCATATCCGTCAATCCTGTACGCCCTCTGGTCACCATATCACTCACTCCTGTACGCCTTCTTGTCACCATATCCGTCATTCCTGTACTCCCTCTGGTCACCATATCCCTCACTCCTGTACGCCCTCTGGTCACCATATCCGTCATTCCTGTACGCCCTCTGATCACCATATCTCTCATTCCTGTACGCCCTCTGGTCACCATATCCCTCACTCCTGTACGCCCTTTGTTCACCATATACCTCACTCCTGTACGCCCTTTGTTCACCATACAACTCATTCCTGTACGCCCTCTGGTCACCATACACCTCATTCCTGTATTCCCTCAGGTCACCATACACCTCACTCTCATGCGCCCTCTGGTCACCATATACCTCACTCTCGTACGCCCTCTGGTCACCATATTCCTGTACGCCCTCTCGTCACCATATTCCTGTACGCCCTCTGGTCACCATATACCTCAATCCTGTACGCTCTCTGGTCACCGTATCCCTCACTCCTATACGCCCTTTGGCCACCATATCCCTCACTCCTGTACGTCCCCTGGTCACCATATCCCTCACTCCTGTACGCCCTCTGGTCATCATATAACTCACTACTGTATGCCCTCTAGTCACCATATCCCTCATTCCTGTACTCCCTCTGGTCACCATATCCCTCATTCCTGTGCGCCCTCTGGTCACCATATACCTCATTCCTGTATGCCCTCTGTTCACCATATACCTGTACGCCCTCTGGTCACCATATACCTGTACGCCCTCTGGTCACCATATCCCTCACTCCTGTACGCCCTCTGGTCACCATATCCCTCACTCCTGTATGCTCTCTGGTCACCATACACCTCATTTCTGTATGTCCTCTGGTCACCATATACCTCATTCCTGTACGCCCTCTCGTCACCATATACCTGTACGCCCTCTAGTCACCATATACCTTTACGCGCTCTGGTCCCCATAGCCGTCATTCCTGTACGCCCTCTGGTCACCATATCCCTCACTCCTGTACGCCCTCTTGTCACCATATCCCTCACTCCTGTACGCCCTCTGGTCACCATCTCCCTCACTCCTGTACGCCCCCTGGTCACCCTATCCATCATTCCTGTACGCCCCCTGGTCACCATACACCTCATTCCTGTCCGCCCTCTGGTCACCATATACCTCATTCCTGTACACCCTCTGGTCAACATATATCTCATTCCTGTACGTCCTCTATTCACCATATACTTCACTCCTCTACGCCCCCTGGTCACCATATCCCTCACGCCTGTACGCCCTCTGGTCACCATATACCTCACTCCTGTACGCCCTCTCGTCACCATATAACTCATTCCTGTACGCCCTCTGCTCACCATACACCTCATTTCTGTATGCCCTCTGGTCAGCATACACCTCACTCCTGTACGCCCTCTCGTCACCATATCCGTCATTCCTGTACGCCCTCTGCTCACCATATACCTCACTCCTGTACGCCCTCTGTTCACCATATAACTCATTCCTGTACGCCCTCTGGTCACCATATACCTCATTCCTGTATGCCCTCTGGTCACCATACACCTCATTCCTGTATTCACTCAGGTCACCATACACCTCATTCCTTTATGCCCTCCGGTCGCCATATCCGTCATTCCTGTATGCCCTCTGTTCACCATATACCTCACTCTCGTACGCCCTCTGGTCACTATATACCTCACTCTCGTACGCCCTCTGGTCACCATATACCTCACTCTTGTACGTCCTCTGATCATGATATAACTCACTACTGTACGCTCTCTAGTCACCATATCCCTCATTCCTGTACTCCCTCTGGTCACCATATCCCTCATTCCTGTACGCCCTTTGGTCACCGTATACATCACTCCTCTATGCCCTCTGGTCAACATACACCTCATTCCTGTATGCCCTCTGGTCACCATATACCTCACTCCTGTACGCCCTCTCGTCACCATATCCCTCACTCCTGTATGCCCTCAGTTCACCCTATACCTCACTACTGTACGCCCTCTGGTCACCATATACCTCATTCCTGTACGCCCTCTGGTCACCATATACCTCACTCCTGTACGCCCTCTGGTCACCATATACCTCACTCCTGTACCCCCTCTGGTCACCATATCCCTCACTCCTGTACGCCCTCTGCTCATCATATCCCTCCTGTACCCCCTCTGGTCACCATATCCCTCACTCCTGTACGCCCTCTGCTCATCATATCCCTCCTGTACGCCCTCTGGTCACCATATCCCTCATTCCTGTACGGCCTCTGGTCATCATATCCCTCATTCCTGTATGCCCTCTGGTAACCCTATGCCTCATTCCTATACGCCCTCTGGACAGGATATCCTTCATACCTGTACGCCCTCTACTCATCATATCCCTCCTGTACGCCCTCTGGTCCCCATATCCCTCATTCCAGTACGCCATCTGGTCACCATACACCTCATTCCTGTATGCCCTCCGGTCGCCATATCCGTCATTCCAGTATGCCCTCTGTTCACCATATACCTCACTCTCGTACGCCCTCTGGTCACCATATACCTCACTCCTGTACGCCCTCTGGTCACCATATCCCTCACTCCTGTACGCCCTCTGCTCATCATATCCCTCCTGTACCCCCTCTGGTCACCATATCCCTCACTCCTGTACGCCCTCTGCTCATCATATCCCTCCTGTACGCCCTCTGGTCACCATATCCCTCATTCCTGTACGGCCTCTGGTCATCATATCCCTCATTCCTGTATGCCCTCTGGTAATCCTATGCCTCATTCCTATACGCCCTCTGGACAGGATATCCTTCATACCTGTACGCCCTCTACTCATCATATCCCTCCTGTACGCCCTCTGGTCCCCATATCCCTCATTCCTGTACGCCCCCTGGTCGCCATATCCCTCATTCCTGTACGCCCCATGGGCACCATATACCTCAATCCTGTACGCCCTCTGGTCACCATTTACCTCATTCCTGTACGCCCTCTGGTCACCATATCCCTCATTACTGTACGCCCTCTACTAACCATATACCTCATTCCTGTATGCACTCTGGTCACCATACACCTCATTCCTGTATTCCCTCTGGTCACCATACACATCATTCCTGTATGCCCTCCGGTCGCCATATCCATCATTCCTGTATGCTCTCTGTTCACCATATACCTCACTCTCGTACGCCCTCTGGTCACCATATACCTCACTCCTGTACGCCCTCTCGTCACCATATTCCTGTACGCCCTCTGGTCACCATATACCTCAATCCTGTATGCTCTCTGGTCACCGTATCCCTCACTCCTATACGCCCTTTGGTCACCCTATCCCTCACTCCTGTACGCCCTCTGGTCACCATATCCCTCACTCCTGTACACCCTCTGGTAACCATATACCGCATTCCTGTACACCCTCTGGTCACCATTTCCCTCATTCCTGTACGCCCTCTGGTAACCATATCCCTCATTCCTGTACGCTCTCTGTTCAACATATACCTCTACGCCCTGTGGTCACCATATACCTCACTCCGGTACGCCATCTGGTCACCATATACCTATACGCCCACTGGTCACCATATATCTGTATGCCCTCTGGTCACCATATACCTGTACGCCCTCTAGTCACCATATACCTTTACGCGCTCTGGTCCCCATAGCCGTCATTCCTGTACGCCCTCTGGTCACCATATCCCTCATTCCTGTACGCCCTCTGGTCACCATATAGCTCACTCCTGTACGCCCTCTTGTCACCATATCCCTCACTCCTGTACGCCCTCTGGTCACCATCTCCCTCACTCCTGTACACCCCCTGGTCACCATATACCTCATTCCTGTACGCCCTCTGGTCAACATATATCTCATTCCTGTACATCCTCTATTCACCATATACTTCACTCCACTACGCCCCCTGGTCACCATATCCCTCACGCCTGTACGCCCTCTGGTCACCATATACCTTACTCCTGTACGCCCTCTGGTCACCATATCCCTCACTCCTGTACGCCCCCTGGTCGCCATATCCCTCATTCCTGTACGCCCCATGGGCACCATATACCTCAATCCTGTACGCCCTCTGGTCACCATTTACTTCATTCCTGTACGCCCTCTGGTCACCATATCCCTCATTACTGTACGCCCTCTGCTAACCATATACCTCATTCCTGTATGCACTCTGGTCACCATACACCTCATTCCTGTATTCCCTCTGGTCACCATACACCTCATTCCTGTATGCCCTCCGGTCGCCATATCCGTCATTCCTGTATGCTCTCTGTTCACCATATACCTCACTCTCGTACGCCCTCTGGTCACCAGATACTTCACTCCTGTACGCCCTCTCGTCACCATATTCCTGTACGCCCTCTCGTCACCATATTCCTGTACGCCCTCTGGTCACCATATACCTCAATCCTGTACGCTCTCTGGTCACCGTATCCCTCACTCCTATACGCCCTTTGGCCACCATATCCCTCACTCCTGTACGTCCCCTGGTCACCATATCCCTCACTCCTGTACGCCCTCTGGTCATCATATAACTCACTACTGTATGCCCTCTAGTCACCATATCCCTCATTCCTGTACTCCCTCTGGTCACCATATCCCTCATTCCTGTACGCCCTTTGGTCACCGTATACATCACTCCTCTACGCCCTCTGGTCAGCATACACCTCACTCCTGTATACCCTCTTGTCACCATATCCGTCATTCCTGTGCGCCCTCTGGTCACCATATACCTCATTCCTGTATGCCCTCTGTTCACCATATACCTGTACGCCCTCTGGTCACCATATACATGTACGCCCTCTGGTCACCGTATCCCTCACTCCTGTACACCCTCTGGTCACCATATCCCTCACTCCTGTACGCTCTCTGGTCACCATACACCTCATTTCTGTATGCCCTCTGGTCACCATATACCTCATTCCTGTACGCCCTCTCGTCACCATATACCTGTACGCCCTCTAGTCACCATATACCTTTACGCGCTCTGGTCCCCATAGCCGTCATTCCTGTACGTCCTCTGGTCACCATATCCCTCACTCCTGTACGCCCTCTTGTCACCATATCCCTCACTCCTGTACGCCCTCTGGTCACGATCTCCCTCACTCCAGTACGCCCCCTGGTCACCCTATCCCCCATTCCTGTACACCCCCTGGTCACCATACACCTCATTCCTGTCCGCCCTCTGGTCACCATACACCTCATTCCTGTATTCCCTCTGGTCACCATACACCTCATTCCTGTATGCCCTCCGGTCGCCATATCCGTCATTCCTGTATGCTCTCTGTTCACCATATACATCACTCTCGTACACCCTCTGGTCACCATATACCTCACTCCTGTACGCCCTCTCGTCACCATATTCCTGTACGCCCTCTCGTCACCATATTCCTGTACGCCCTCTGGTCACCATATACCTCAATCCTGTACGCTCTCTGGTCACCGTATCCCTCACTCCTATACGCCCTTTGGTCACCATATCCCTCACTCCTGTACGCCCTCTGGTCACCATATCCCTCATTCCTGTACGCCCTCTGGTCAACATATACCTGTACGCCCTCTGGTCACCATATACCTCACTCCGGTACGCCATCTGGTCACCATATACCTATACGCCCTCTGGTCACCATATCCCTCAGTCCTGTACACCCTCTGGTCACCATATCCTTCACTCCTGTACGCACTCTGCTCATCATATCGCTCCTGTACGCCCTCTGGTCACCATATACCTGTACACCCTCTGGTCACCATATCCCTCACTCCTGTACGCCCTCTGCTCACCATATACCTCACTCCTGTACGCCCTCTGTTCACCATATAACTCATTCCTGTACGCCCTCTGGTCACCATATCCCTCACTCCTATACGCCCTTTGGTCACCAAATCCCTCATTCCTGTACGCCCTCTAGTCACCACATACCTCACTCCTGTACGCCCTCTGGTCACCATATCCCTTATTCCTCTACGCCCTCTGGTCACCATATCCCTCATTCCTGTACACCCTCTGGTCACCATATCCCTCACTCCTGTACATTCCTGGTCACCATATCCCTCATTCCAGTACGCCCTCTGGTCACCATATACCTTATTCCAGTACGCCCCCTGGTCAGCAGATACCTCATTCCAGTATGCCCTCTGGTCACCATATACCTCATTCCTGTACGCCCTCTGGTCACCATATCCCTCACTCCAGTACGCCCTCTGGTCACCATATACCTCATTCCAGTACGCCCCCTGGTCAGCAGATACCTCATTCCAGTATGCCCTCTGTTCACCATATACCTCATTCCTGTACGCCCTCTGGTCACCATATCCCTCATTACTGTACGCCCTCTACTAACCATATACCTCATTCCTGTATGCACTTTGGTCACCATACACCTCATTCCTGTATTCCCTCTGGTCACCATACACCTCATTCCTGTATGCCCTCCGGTCGCCATATCCATCATTCCTGTATGCTCTCTGTTCACCATATACCTCACTCTCGTACGCCCTCTGGTCACCATATACCTCACTCCTGTACGCCCTATCGTCACCATATTCCTGTACGCCCTCTGGTCACCATATACCTCAATCCTGTATGCTCTCTGGTCACCGTATCCCTCACTCCTATACGCCCTTTGGTCACCCTATCCCTCACTCCTGTACGCCCTCTGGTCACCATATCCCTCACTCCTGTACACCCTCTGGTAACCATATACCGCATTCCTGTACACCCTCTGGTCACCATTTCCCTCATTCCTGTACGCCCTCTGGTAACCATATCCCTCATACCTGTACGCCCTCTGTTCAACATATACCTCTACGCCCTGTGGTCACCATATACCTCACTCCGGTACGCCATCTGGTCACCATATACCTATACGCCCACTGGTCACCATATATCTGTATGCCCTCTGGTCACCATATACCTGTACGCCCTCTCGTCACCATATACCTTTACGCGCTCTGGTCCCCATAGCCGTCATTCCTGTACGCCCTCTGGTCACCATATCCCTCATTCCTGTACGCCCTCTGGTCACCATATACCTCACTCCTGTACGCCCTCTTGTCACCATATCCCTCACTCCTGTACGCCCTCTGGTCACCATCTCCCTCACTCCTGTACACCCCCTGGTCACCATATACCTCATTCCTGTACGCCCTCTGGTCAACATATATCTCATTCCTGTACATCCTCTAATCACCATATACTTCACTCCTCTACGCCCCCTGGTCACCATATCCCTCACGCCTGTACGCCCTCTGGTCACCATATACCTTACTCCTGTACGCCCTCTGGTCACCATATCCCTCACTCCTGTACGCCCCCTGGTCGCCATATCCCTCATTCCTGTACGCCCCATGGGCACCATATACCTCAATCCTGTACGCCCTCTGGTCACCATTTACTTCATTCCTGTACGCCCTCTGGTCACCATATCCCTCATTACTGTACGCCCTCTGCTAACCATATACCTCATTCCTGTATGCACTCTGGTCACCATACACCTCATTCCTGTATTCCCTCTGGTCACCATACACCTCATTCCTGTACGCCCTCCGGTCGCCATATCCGTCATTCCTGTATGCTCTCTGTTCACCATATACCTCACTCTCGTACGCCCTCTGGTCACCAGATACTTCACTCCTGTACGCCCTCTCGTCACCATATTCCTGTACGCCCTCTCGTCACCATATTCCTGTACGCCCTCTGGTCACCATATACCTCAATCCTGTACGCTCTCTGGTCACCGTATCCCTCACTCCTATACGCCCTTTGGCCACCATATCCCTCACTCCTGTACGTCCCCTGGTCACCATATCCCTCACTCCTGTACGCCCTCTGGTCATCATATCCCTCATTCCTGTACGCCCTTTGGTCACCGTATACATCACTCCTCTACGCCCTCTGGTCAGCATACACCTCACTCCTGTATACCCTCTTGTCACCATATCCGTCATTCCTGTGCGCCCTCTGGTCACCATATACCTCATTCCTGTATGCCCTCTGTTCACCATATACCTGTACGCCCTCTGGTCACCATATACGTGTACGCCCTCTGGTCACCGTATCCCTCACTCCTGTACACCCTCTGGTCACCATATCCCTCACTCCTGTACGCTCTCTGGTCACCATACACCTCATTTCTGTATGCCCTCTGGTCACCATATACCTCATTCCTGTACGCCCTCTCGTCACCATATACCTGTACGCCCTCTAGTCACCATATACCTTTACGCGCTCTGGTCCCCATAGCCGTCATTCCTGTACGCCTTCTGGTCACCATATCCCTCATTCCTGTACGCCCTCTGGTCACCATATCCCTCACTCCTGTACGCCCTCTGGTCACCATATCCCTCACTCCTGTACGCCCTCTGGTCACCATATCCCTCACTCCTGTACGCCCTCTGGTCACCATCTCCCTCACTCCAGTACGCCCCCTGGTCACCCTATCCCCCATTCCTGTACACCCCCTGGTCACCATACACCTCATTCCTGTCCGCCCTCTGGTCACCATACACCTCATTCCTGTATGCCCTCCGGTCGCCATATCCGTCATTCCTGTATGCTCTCTGTTCACCATATACATCACTCTCGTACACCCTCTGGTCACCATATCCCTCACTCCTGTACGCCCTCTGGTCACCATATCCGTCATTCCTGTACGCCCTCTGGTCACCATATCTCTCATTCCTGTACGCCCTCTGGTCACCATATCCCTCACTCCTGTACGCCCTTTGTTCACCATATACCTCACTCCTGTACGCCCTTTGTTCACCATACAACTCATTCCTGTACGCCCTCTGGTCACCATACACCTCATTCCTGTATTCCCTCAGGTCACCATACACCTCACTCTCATGCGCCCTCTGGTCACCATATACCTCACTCTCGTACGCCCTCTGGTCACCATATTCCTGTACGCCCTCTCGTCACCATATTCCTGTACTCCCTCTGGTCACCATATCCCTCATTCCTGTACGCCCTTTGGTCACCGTATACATCACTCCTCTACGCCCTCTGGTCAGCATACACCTCACTCCTGTATACCCTCTTGTCACCATATCCCTCATTCCTGTGCGCCCTCTGGTCACCATATCCCTCATTCCTGTACGCCCTCTGGTCACCATATCACTCACTCCTGTACGCCCTCTGGTCACCATATCCCTCACTCCTGTACGCTCTCTGGTCACCATACACCTCATTTCTGTATGTCCTCTGGTCACCATATACCTCATTCCTGTACGCCCTCTCGTCACCATATACCTGTACGCCCTCTAGTCACCATATACCTTTACGCGCTCTGGTCCCCATAGCCGTCATTCCTGTACGCCCTCTGGTCACCATATCCCTTACTCCTGTACGCCCTCTTGTCACCATATCCCTCACTCCTGTACGCCCTCTGGTCACCATCTCCCTCACTCCTGTACGCCCCCTGGTCACCCTATCCATCATTCCTGTACGCCCCCTGGTCACCATACACCTCATTGCTGTCCGCCCTCTGGTCACCATATACCTCAATCCTGTACACCCTCTGGTCAACATATATCTCATTCCTGTACGTCCTCTATTCACCATATACTTCACTCCTCTACGCCCCCTGGTCACCATATCCCTCACGCCTGTACGCCCTCTGGTCACCATATACCTTACTCCTGTACGCCCTCTGGTCACCATATCCCTCACTCCTGTACGCCCCCTGGTCGCCATATCCCTCATTCCTGTACGCCCCATGGGCACCATATACCTCAATCCTGTACGCCCTCTGGTCACCATTTACCTCATTCCTGTACGCCCTCTGGTCACCATATCCCTCATTACTGTACGCCCTCTACTAACCATATACCTCATTCCTGTATGCACTCTGGTCACCATACACCTCATTCCTGTATTCCCTCTGGTCACCATACACCTCATTCCTGTATGCCCTCCGGTCGCCATATCCATCATTCCTGTATGCTCTCTGTTCACCATATACCTCACTCTCGTACGCCCTCTGGTCACCATATACCTCACTCCTGTACGCCCTCTCGTCACCATATTCCTGTACGCCCTCTGGTCACCATATACCTCAATCCTGTATGCTCTCTGGTCACCGTATCCCTCACTCCTATACGCCCTTTGGTCACCCTATCCCTCACTCCTGTACGCCCTCTGGTCACCATATCCCTCACTCCTGTACACCCTCTGGTAACCATATACCGCATTCCTGTACACCCTCTGGTCACCATTTCCCTCATTCCTGTACGCCCTCTGGTAACCATATCCCTCATTCCTGTACGCCCTCTGTTCAACATATACCTCTACGCCCTGTGGTCACCATATACCTCACTCCGGTACGCCATCTGGTCACCATATACCTATACGCCCACTGGTCACCATATATCTGTATGCCCTCTGGTCACCATATACCTGTACGCCCTCTAGTCACCATATACCTTTACGCGCTCTGGTCCCCATAGCCGTCATTCCTGTACGCCCTCTGGTCACCATATCCCTCATTCCTGTACGCCCTCTGGTCACCATATAGCTCACTCCTGTACGCCCTCTTGTCACCATATCCCTCACTCCTGTACGCCCTCTGGTCACCATCTCCCTCACTCCTGTACACCCCCTGGTCACCATATACCTCATTCCTGTACGCCCTCTGGTCAACATATATCTCATTCCTGTACATCCTCTATTCACCATATACTTCACTCCACTACGCCCCCTGGTCACCGTATCCCTCACTCCTATACGCCCTTTGGCCACCATATCCCTCACTCCTGTACGTCCCCTGGTCACCATATCCCTCACTCCTGTACGCCCTCTGGTCATCATATAACTCACTACTGTATGCCCTCTAGTCACCATATCCCTCATTCCTGTACTCCCTCTGGTCACCATATCCCTCATTCCTGTACGCCCTTTGGTCACCGTATACATCACTCCTCTACGCCCTCTGGTCAGCATACACCTCACTCCTGTATACCCTCTTGTCACCATATCCGTCATTCCTGTGCGCCCTCTGGTCACCATATACCTCATTCCTGTATGCCCTCTGTTCACCATATACCTGTACGCCCTCTGGTCACCATATACGTGTACGCCCTCTGGTCACCGTATCCCTCACTCCTGTACACCCTCTGGTCACCATATCCCTCACTCCTGTACGCTCTCTGGTCACCATACACCTCATTTCTGTATGCCCTCTGGTCACCATATACCTCATTCCTGTACGCCCTCTCGTCACCATATACCTGTACGCCCTCTAGTCACCATATACCTTTACGCGCTCTGGTCCCCATAGCCGTCATTCCTGTACGCCTTCTGGTCACCATATCCCTCATTCCTGTACGCCCTCTGGTCACCATATCCCTCACTCCTGTACGCCCTCTGGTCACCATATCCCTCACTCCTGTACGCCCTCTGGTCACCATCTCCCTCACTCCAGTACGCCCCCTGGTCACCCTATCCCCCATTCCTGTACACCCCCTGGTCACCATTTCCCTCATTCCTGTACGCCCTCTGGTAACCATATCCCTCATTCCTGTACGCCCTCTGTTCAACATATACCTCTACGCCCTGTGGTCACCATATACCTCACTCCGGTACGCCATCTGGTCACCATATACCTATACGCCCACTGGTCACCATATATCTGTATGCCCTCTGGTCACCATATACCTGTACGCCCTCTAGTCACCATATACCTTTACGCGCTCTGGTCCCCATAGCCGTCATTCCTGTACGCCCTCTGGTCACCATATCCCTCATTCCTGTACGCCCTCTGGTCACCATATAGCTCACTCCTGTACGCCCTCTTGTCACCATATCCCTCACTCCTGTACGCCCTCTGGTCACCATCTCCCTCACTCCTGTACACCCCCTGGTCACCATATACCTCATTCCTGTACGCCCTCTGGTCAACATATATCTCATTCCTGTACATCCTCTATTCACCATATACTTCACTCCACTACGCCCCCTGGTCACCATATCCCTCACGCCTGTACGCCCTCTGGTCACCATATACCTTACTCCTGTACGCCCTCTGGTCACCATATCCCTCACTCCTGTACGCCCCCTGGTCGCCATATCCCTCATTCCTGTACGCCCCATGGGCACCATATACCTCAATCCTGTACGCCCTCTGGTCACCATTTACTTCATTCCTGTACGCCCTCTGGTCACCATATCCCTCATTACTGTACGCCCTCTGCTAACCATATACCTCATTCCTGTATGCACTCTGGTCACCATACACCTCATTCCTGTATTCCCTCTGGTCACCATACACCTCATTCCTGTATGACCTCCGGTCGCCATATCCGTCATTCCTGTATGCTCTCTGTTCACCATATACCTCACTCTCGTACGCCCTCTGGTCACCAGATACTTCACTCCTGTACGCCCTCTCGTCACCATATTCCTGTACGCCCTCTGGTCACCATATACCTCAATCCTGTACGCTCTCTGGTCACCGTATCCCTCACTCCTATACGCCCTTTGGCCACCATATCCCTCACTCCTGTACGTCCCCTGGTCACCATATCCCTCACTCCTGTACGCCCTCTGGTCATCATATAACTCACTACTGTATGCCCTCTAGTCACCATATCCCTCATTCCTGTACTCCCTCTGGTCACCATATCCCTCATTCCTGTACGCCCTTTGGTCACCGTATACATCACTCCTCTACGCCCTCTGGTCAGCATACACCTCACTCCTGTATACCCTCTTGTCACCATATCCGTCATTCCTGTGCGCCCTCTGGTCACCATATACCTCATTCCTGTACGCCCTTTGGTCACCGTATACATCACTCCTCTACGCCCTCTGGTCAGCATACACCTCACTCCTGTATACCCTCTTGTCACCATATCCGTCATTCCTGTGCGCCCTCTGGTCACCATATACCTCATTCCTGTATGCCCTCTGTTCACCATATACCTGTACGCCCTCTGGTCACCATATACGTGTACGCCCTCTGGTCACCGTATCCCTCACTCCTGTACACCCTCTGGTCACCATATCCCTCACTCCTGTACGCCCTCTTGTCACCATATCCCTCACTCCTGTACGCCCTCTGGTCACGATCTCCCTCACTCCAGTACGCCCCCTGGTCACCCTATCCCCCATTCCTGTACACCCCCTGGTCACCATACACCTCATTCCTGTCCGCCCTCTGGTCACCATACACCTCATTCCTGTATTCCCTCTGGTCACCATACACCTCATTCCTGTATGCCCTCCGGTCGCCATATCCGTCATTCCTGTATGCTCTCTGTTCACCATATACATCACTCTTGTACACCCTCTGGTCACCATATACCTCACTCCTGTACGCCCTCTCGTCACCATATTCCTGTACGCCCTCTCGTCACCATATTCCTGTACGCCCTCTGGTCACCATATACCTCAATCCTGTACGCTCTCTGGTCACCGTATCCCTCACTCCTATACGCCCTTTGGTCACCATATCCCTCACTCCTGTACGCCCTCTGGTCACCATATCCCTCATTCCTGTACGCCCTCTGGTCAACATATACCTGTACGCCCTCTGGTCACCATATACCTCACTCCGGTACGCCATCTGGTCACCATATACCTATACGCCCTCTGGTCACCATATCCCTCAGTCCTGTACACCCTCTGGTCACCATATCCTTCACTCCTGTACGCACTCTGCTCATCATATCGCTCCTGTACGCACTCTGGTCACCATATACCTGTACACCCTCTGGTCACCATATCCCTCACTCCTGTACGCCCTCTGCTCACCATATACCTCACTCCTGTACGCCCTCTGTTCACCATATAACTCATTCCTGTACGCCCTCTGGTCACCATATCCCTCACTCCTATACGCCCTTTGGTCACCAAATCCCTCATTCCTGTACGCCCTCTGGTCACCACATACCTCACTCCTGTACGCCCTCTGGTCACCATATCCCTTATTCCTCTACGCCCTCTGGTCACCATATCCCTCATTCCTGTACACCCTCTGGTCACCATATCCCTCACTCCTGTACATTCCTGGTCACCATATCCCTCATTCCAGTACGCCCTCTGGTCACCATATACCTTATTCCAGTACGCCCCCTGGTCAGCAGATACCTCATTCCAGTATGCCCTCTGGTCACCATATACCTCATTCCTGTACGCCCTCTGGTCACCATATCCCTCACTCCAGTACGCCCTCTGGTCACCATATACCTCATTCCAGTACGCCCCCTGGTCAGCAGATACCTCATTCCAGTATGCCCTCTGTTCACCATATACCTCATTCCTGTACGCCCTCTGGTCACCATATCCCTCATTACTGTACGCCCTCTACTAACCATATACCTCATTCCTGTATGCACTGTGGTCACCATACACCTCATTCCTGTATTCCCTCTGGTCACCATACACCTCATTCCTGTATGCCCTCCGGTCGCCATATCCATCATTCCTGTATGCTCTCTGTTCACCATATACCTCACTCTCGTACGCCCTCTGGTCACCATATACCTCACTCCTGTACGCCCTCTCGTCACCATATTCCTGTACGCCCTCTGGTCACCATATACCTCAATCCTGTATGCTCTCTGGTCACCGTATCCCTCACTCCTATACGCCCTTTGGTCACCCTATCCCTCACTCCTGTACGCCCTCTGGTCACCATATACCGCATTCCTGTACACCCTCTGGTCACCATTTCCCTCATTCCTGTACGCCCTCTGGTCACCATATACATGTACGCCCTCTGGTCACCGTATCCCTCACTCCTGTACACCCTCTGGTCACCATATCCCTCACTCCTGTACGCTCTCTGGTCACCATACACCTCATTTCTGTATGCCCTCTGGTCACCATATACCTCATTCCTGTACGCCCTCTCGTCACCATATACCTGTACGCCCTCTAGTCACCATATACCTTTACGCGCTCTGGTCCCCATAGCCGTCATTCCTGTACGCCCTCTGGTCACCATATCCCTCATTCCTGTACGCCCTCTGGTCACCATATCCCTCACTCCTGTACGCCCTCTGGTCACCATATCCCTCACTCCTGTACGCCCTCTGGTCACCATCTCCCTCACTCCAGTACGCCCCCTGGTCACCCTATTCCCCATTCCTGTACACCCCCTGGTCACCATACACCTCATTCCTGTCCGCCCTCTGGTCACCATACACCTCATTCCTGTATTCCCTCTGGTCACCATACACCTCATTCCTGTATGCCCTCCGGTCGCCATATCCGTCATTCCTGTATGCTCTCTGTTCACCATATACATCACTCTCGTACACCCTCTGGTCACCATATACCTCACTCCTGTACGCCCTCTCGTCACCATATTCCTGTACGCCCTCTCGTCACCATATTCCTGTACGCCCTCTGGTCACCATATACCTCAATCCTGTACGCTCTCTGGTCACCGTATCCCTCACTCCTATACGCCCATTGGTCACCATATCCCTCACTCCTGTACGCCCTCTGGTCACCATATCCCTCATTCCTGTACGCCCTCTGGTCAACATATACCTGTACGCCCTCTGGTCACCATATACCTCACTCCGGTACGCCATCTGGTCACCATATACCTATACGCCCTCTGGTCACCATATCCCTCAGTCCTGTACACCCTCTGGTCACCGTATCCTTCACTCCTGTACGTACTCTGCTCATCATATCGCTCCTGTACGCCCTCTGGTCACCATATACCTGTACACCCTCTGGTCACCATATCCCTCACTCCTGTACGCCCTCTGCTCACCATATACCTCACTCCTGTACGCCCTCTGTTCACCATATAACTCATTCCTGTACGCCCTCTGGTCACCATATCCCTCACTCCTATACGCCCTTTGGTCACCAAATCCCTCATTCCTGTACGCCCTCTGGTCACCACATACTTCACTCCTGTACGCCCTCTGGTCACCATATCCCTTATTCCTCTACGCCCTCTGGTCACCATATCCCTCATTCCTGTACACCCTCTGGTCACCATATCCCTCACTCCTGTACATTCCTGGTCACCATATCCCTCATTCCAGTACGCCCTCTGGTCACCATATAACTCATTCCAGTACGCCCCCTGGTCAGCAGATACCTCATTCCAGTATGCCCTCTGGTCACCATATACCTCATTCCTGTACGCCCTCTGGTCACCATATCCCTCACTCCTGTATGCCTTCTTGTCACCATATCCGTCATTCCTGTACTCCCTCTGGTCACCATATCCCTCACTCCTGTACGCCCTCTGGTCACCATATCCGTCATTCCTGTACGCCCTCTGGTCACCATATCTCTCATTCCTGTACGCCCTCTGGTCACCATATCCCTCACTCCTGTACGCCCTTTGTTCACCATACAACTCATTCCTGTACGCCCTCTGGTCACCATACACCTCATTCCTCTATTCCCTCAGGTCACCATACACCTCACTCTCATGCGCCCTCTGGTAACCATATACCTCACTCTCGTACGCCCTCTGGTCACCATATACCTCACTCCTGTACGTCCCCTGGTAACCATATCCCTCACTCCTGTACGCCCTCTGGTCACCATACACCTCATTCCTGTACGCCCCCTGGTCACCATACACCTCATTCCTGTCCGCCCTCTGGTCACCATATACCTCATTCCTGTACGCCCTCTGGTCACAATATCCCTCATTCCTGTACGCCCTCTGGTCACCATATCCCTCATTCCTGTACGCACTCTGGTCACCATATACCTTATTCCTGTACGCCCTCTCGTCACCATATCCATCATTCCTGTACGCCCTCTGCTCACCATATACCTCACTCCTGTACGCCCTCTCTTCACCATATCCCTCATTCCTGTACGCCCTCTGCTCACCATATACCTCACTCCTATACGCCCTCTGTTGACCATATAACACATTCCTGTACGCCCTCTGGTCACCATATCCCTCACTCCTGTACGCCCTCTGGTCACCATATCCCTCATTCCTGTACGCCCCCTGGTCACCATATTCCTCACTCCAGGACGCCCTCTGGTCACCATATCCCTCATTCCTGTACGCCCTCTAGTCACCATATACCACATTCCTATGCACCCTCTGGTCACCATATACCTCATTCCTGTACGCCCCCAGGTCACCATATACCTCACTCCTGTACGCCCTGTTGTCATGATGTACCTCACTCCTGTACGCCCTCTGGTCACCATATCCCTCACTCCTGTACGCCCTCTGGTCACCATATCCCTCACTCCTGTACGACCTATGGTCACCAGATACTCAACTCCTGTACACCTTCTGGTCACCATATACCTCATTCCTGCACGCCCTCTGGTCACCATGTCCCTCATTCCTGTACGCCCTCTGGTCACCATGTACTTCATTCCTGTACGCCCTCTGGTCACCATATTCTTCATTCCTGTACGCCCTCTGGTCACCATATCCCTCATTCCTGTACGCCCTCTGGCCACCATATACCTCAGTCCTGTACGCCCTCTGGTCAGCATACACCTCACTCCTGTACGCCCTCTGGTCACCATATACCTCACTCCTGTACGCTCTCTGGTCACCATACACCTCATTCCTGTATGCCCTCTGGTCACCATATACCTCATTCTTCTACGCCCTCTGGTCACCATATACCTGTACACCCTCTGGTCACCATATCCCTCACTCCTGTACGCCCTCTCGTCACCATATACCTCATTCCTGTACGCCCTCTGGTCACCATATCCCTCACTCCTGTACGCCCTCTGGTCATCATATAACTCACTACTGCATGCACTCTAGTCACCATATCCCTCATTCCTGTACTCCCTCTGGTCACCATATCCCTCATTCCTGTACGCCCTTTGGTCACCGTATACAGCACTCCTCTACGCCCTCTGGTCAGCATAGACCTCACTCCTGTATGCCCTCTGGTCACCATATCACTCATTCCTGTGCGTCCTCTGCTCACCATATACCTCATTCCTGTATGCCCTCTGGTCACCATATACCTGTACGCCCTCTGGTCACCATATCCCTCACTCCTGTACGCCCTCTTGTCACCATATCCCTCACTCCTGTACGCCCTCTGGTCACCATATCCCTCATTCCTGTACTCTCTCTGGTCACCATATCCCTCATTCCTGTATGCCCCCTGGTCACCATATAGCTCACTCCTGTACGCACTCTCGTCACCATATACCTCACTCCTGTACGCCCTCTGTTCACCATATAACTCATTCCTGTACGCCCTCTGGTCAGCATATCCCGCAGTCCTGTACGCCCTCTGGTAACCATATACCTCATTCCTGTATGCCCTCAGGTCACCATACATCTCATTCCTGTACGCCCTCTGATCACCATATTCCTGTACGCCCTCTGGTCACCATATCCCGCACTCCTGTACGCCCTCTGGTCATCATATAACTCACTACTGTACGCCCTCTAGTCACCATATCCCTCGTTCCTGTACTCCCTCTGGTCACCATATCCCTCATTCCTGTACGCCCTTTGGTCACTGTATACATCACTCCTCTACGCCCTCTGGTCAGCATACACCTCACTCCTGTATGCCCTCTGGTCACCATATACCTCACTCCTGTACGCCCTCTGGTCACCATATCCCTCACTCCTGTACGCCATCTGGTCACCATATCCCTCACTCCTGTACGCCCTCTGGTCACCATACACCTCATTCCTGTACGCCCCCTGGTCACCATACACCTCATTCCTGTCTGGCCTCTGGTCACCATATACCTCATTCCTGTACGCCCTCTGGTCACCATATCCCTCACTCCTGTGCGCCCTGTGGTCACCATATCTCTCATTCCTTTACGCCCTCGGGTCACCATATCCTAGACTCCTGTACGCCCTCTGGTAACCAGATACCTCATTCCTGTATGCCCTCTGTTCACCATATACCTCACTCTCGTACGCCCTCTGGTCACCATATACCTCACTCCTGTACGCCCTCTGGTCACCATAGTCCTGCACGCCCTCTGGTCACCATATCCCTCACTCCTATACGCCCTTTGGTCACCAAATCCCTCATTCCCTTACGCCCTCTGGTCACCAAATACCTCACTCCTATACGCCCTCTGGTCACCATATCCCTCATTCCTGTACGCCCTCTGGTCACCATATCCCTCACTCCTGTACGCCATCTGGTCACCATATCCCTCACTCCTGTACGCCCTCTGGTCACCATACACCTCATTCCTGTACGCCCCCTGGTCACCATACACCTCATTCCTGTACGCCCCCTGGTCACCATACACCTCATTCCTGTCCGCCCTCTGGTCACCATATACCTCATTCCTGTATGCCCTCTGGTCACCATATACCTCATTCCTGTACGCCCTCTCGTCACCATATCCATCATTCCTGTACGCCCTCTGCTCACCATATACCTCACTCCTGTACGCCCTCTCTTCACCATATCCCTCATTCCTGTACGCCCTCTGCTCACCATATACCTCACTCCTATACGCCCTCTGTTCACCATATAACACATTCCTGTACGCCCTCTGGTCACCATATCCCACACTCCTGTACGCCCTCTGGTAACCAGATACCTCATTCCTGTATGCCCTCTGTTCACCATATACCTCACTCTCGTACGCCCTCTGCTCACCATATACCTCACTCCTGTACGCCCTCTGTTCACCATATAACTCACTCCTGTACGCCCTCTGACCACCATATTCCTGTACGCCCTCGGGTCACCATATTCCTCATTCCTGTACGTCTCCTGGTCACCATATCCCTCACTCCTGTACGCCCTCTGGTCAGCATATAACTCACTACTGTACGCCCTCTAGTCACCATATCCCTCGTTCCTGTACTCCCTCTGGTCACCATATTCCTCATTCCTGTACGTCTCCTGGTCACCATATCCCTCACTCCTGTACGCCCTCTGGTCATCATATAACTCACTACTGTACGCCCTCTAGTCACCATATCCCTCGTTCCTGTATGCCCTCTGATCACCATATACCTCACTCCTGTACGCCCTCTGGTCACCATACACCTCATTCCTGTATGCCCTCTGGTCACCATATACCTCATTCCTGTACGCCCTCTGGTCACGATATCCCTCATTCCTGTACGCCATCTGGTCACCATATCCCTCACTCCTGTACGCCCTCTGGTCACCATACACCTCATTCCTGTACACCCCCTGGTCACCATACACCTTATTCCTGTCCGCCCTCTGGTCACCATATACCTCATTCCTGTACGCCCTCTGGTCGCCATATCCCTCACTCCTGTGCGCCCTGTGGTCACCATATACCTGTACGCCCTCTGGTCACCATATCCCTCATTCCTGTACGCCCTCTGGTCACCATATCCCTCATTCCTGTATGCCCTCTGGTCAACATATACCTGTACGCCCTCTGGTCACCATATACCTCACTCCGGTACGCCATCTGGTCACCATATACCTGTACGCCCTCTGGTCACCATATCCCTCAGTCCTGTACGCTCTCTAGTCACCATATCCTTCACTCCTGTATGCACTCTGCTCATTATATACCTCCTCTACGGCCTCTGGTCATCATATCCCTCATTCCTGTATGCCCTCTGGTAACCATATCCCTCATTCCTGTATGCCCTCTGGTCACGATATCCCTCATACCTGTACGCCCTCTGGTCACCATATACCTCATTCCTGTACGCCCTCTGGTCACCATATCCCTCACTCCTGTACGCCCTCTGGTCACCATATTCCTGTACACCCTCTGGTCACCATATTCCTGTAAGCCCTCTGGTCACCATATACCTCAATCCTGTACGCTCTCTGGTCACCGTATCCCTCACTCCTGTACGCCCTTTGGTCACCATATACATCACTCCTCTACGCCCTCTGGTCAGCATACACCTCATTCCTGTATGCCCTCTGGTCACCATATACCTCATTCCTGTACGCCCTGTGGTCACCATATACCTGTACGCCCACTGGTCACCATATCCCTCACTCCTGTACGCCCTCTGGTCATCATATAACTCACTACTGTACGCCCTCTAGTCACCATATCCCTCGTTCCTGTACGCCATCTGGTCACCATATCCTAGACTCCTGTACGCCCTCTGGTAACCAGATACCTCATTCCTGTATGCCCTCTGTTCACCATATACCTCACTCTCGTACGCCCTCTGGTCACCATATCCCTCACTCCTGTACGCCCTCTCGTCACCATATTCCTGTACGCCCTCTGGTCACCATATTCCTGTACGCCCTCTGGTCACCATATACCTCACTCCTGTACGCCCTCTGGTCAACATACACCTCATTCCTGTATGCCCTCTGATCACCATATACCTCACTCCTGTACGCCCTCTGGTCACCATACACCTCATTCTTGTATGCCCTCTGGTCACCATATACCTCACTCCTGTACGCCCTCTGGTCAACATACACCTCATTCCTGTATGCCATCTGGTCACCATATACCTCATTCCTGTACGCCCTCTGGTCACGATATCCCTCATTCCTGTACGCCATCTGGTCACCATATCCCTCACTCCTGTACGCCCTCTGGTCACCATACACCTCATTCCTGTACACCCCCTGGTCACCATACAGCTTATTCCTGTCCGCCCTCTGGTCACCATATACCTCATTCCTGTACGCCCTCTGGTCGCCATATCCCTCACTCCTGTGCGCCCTGTGGTCACCATATACCTGTACGCCCTCTGGTCACCATATACCTGTACGCACTCTGGTCACCATATCACTCATTCCTGTACGCCCTCTGGTCAGCATATCCCTCATTCCTGTATGCCCTCTGGTCAACATATACCTGTACGCACTCTGGTCACCATATCCCTCACTCCTGTACGCCCTCTTGTCACCATATCCCTCACTCCTGTACGCCCTCTGGTCACCATATCCCTCATTCCTGTACTCTCTCTGGTCACCATATCCCTCATTCCTCTATGCCCCCTGGTCACCATATTCCTCACTCCTGTACGCCCTCTGGTCACCATATCCCTCATTCCTGTACGCCCTCTAGTCACCATATAGCTCACTCCTGTACGCCCTCTCGTCACCATATACCTCACTCCTGTACGCCCTCTGTTCACCATATAACTCATTCCTGTATGCCCTCTGGTCAGCATATCCCGCAGTCCTGTACGCCCTCTGGTAACCATATACCTCATTCCTGTATGCCCTCAGGTCACCATACACCTCATTCCTGTACGCCCTCTGATCACCATATTCCTGTACGCCCTCTGGTCACCATATCCCGCACTCCTGTACGCCCTCTGGTCATCATATAACTCACTACTGTACGCCCTCTAGTCACCATATCCCTCGTTCCTGTACTCCCTCTGGTCACCATATCCCTCATTCCTGTACGCCCTTTGGTCACCATATACCTCACTCCTGTACGCCCTCTGGTCACCATATCCCTCACTCCTATACGCCATCTGGTCACCATATCCCTCACTCCTGTACGCCCTCTGGTCACCATACACCTCATTCCTGTACGCCCCCTGGTCACCATACACCTCATTCCTGTCTGCCCTCTGGTCACCATATACCTCATTCCTGTACGCCCTCTGGTCACCATATCCCTCACTGCTGTGCGCCCTGTGGTCACCATATCTCTCATTCCTGTACGCCCTCGGGTCACCATATCCCAGACTCCTGTACGCCCTCTGGTAACCAGATACCTCATTCCTGTATGCCCTCTGTTCACCATATCCCTCATTCCTGTACGCCCTCTGCGCACCATATACCTCACTCCTATACGCCCTCTGTTCACCATATAACACATTCCTGTACGCCCTCTGGTCACCATATCCCACACTCCTGTACGCCCTCTGGTCACCATATACCTTACTCCTGTACGCCCTGTGGTCACCATATCCCTCAGTCCTGTACGCCCCCTGGTCGCCATATCCCACACTCCTGTACGCCCTCTGGTAACCAGATACCTCATTCCTGTATGCCCTCTGTTCACCATATACCTCACTCTCGTACGCCCTCTGCTCACCATATACCTCACTCCTGTAC
This sequence comes from Mobula birostris, assembly GCF_030028105.1. Lineage (NCBI taxonomy): Eukaryota > Metazoa > Chordata > Chondrichthyes > Myliobatiformes > Myliobatidae > Mobula > Mobula birostris. Next base: position 24,923 of record NW_027274352.1, on the reverse strand, counting down.
GCCCTCTGTTCACCATATACCTTACTCCTGTACGCTCTCTGGTCACCATATCCCTCAGTCCTGTACGCCCCCTGGTCGCCATATCCCTCATTCCTGTACGCCCTCTGGTCACCATACACCTCATTCCTGTACGCCCCCTGGTCACCATACACCTCATTCCTGTCCGCCCTCTGGTCACCATATACCTCATTCCTGTACGCCCTCTGGTCACCATATCCCTCACTCCTGTGCGCCCTGTGGTCAACATATCTCTCATTCCTGTACGCTGTCTGGTCACCATATCCCTCATTCCTGTACGCCCTCTGGTCACCATATCCCTCATTCCTGTACGCCCTCTGGTCACCATATACCTCATTCCTGTACGCCCTCTCGTCACCATATCCCTCATTCCTGTACGCCCTCTGCTCACCATATACCTCACTCCTGTACGCCCTCTCTTCACCATATCCCTCAGTCCTGTACGCCCTCTGGTCACCATATCCTTCACTCCTGTATGCACTCTGCTCATTATATCCCTCCTGTACGCCCTCTGCTCACCATATACCTCACTCCTGTACGCCCTCTTGTCACCATATCCCTCATTCCTGTACGACCTCTGGTCACCATATACCTCACTCCGGTACGCCATCTGGTCGCCATATACCTGTACGCCCTCTGGTCACCATATCCCTCAGTCCTGTACGCCCTCTGGTCAACATATCCTTCACTCCTGTATGCACTCTTCTCATTATATCCCTCCTGTACGCCCTCTGATCACCATATCCCTCATTCCTGGACGGCCTCTGGTCATCATACAACTCATTCCTGTACGCCCTCTGGTCACCATACACCTCATTCCTGTATTCCCTCAGGTCACCATACACCTCATTCCTGTATGCCCTCCGGTCGCAATATCCGTCATTCCTGTATGCTCTCTGTTCACCATATACCTCACTCTCGTGCGCCCTCTGGTCACCATATACCTCACTCTCGTACGCCCTCTGGTCACCATATACCTCACTCCTATACGCCCTCTCGTCACCATATTCCTGTACGCCCTCTGGTCACCATATTCCTCATTCCTGTTCGTCCCCTGGTCACCATATCCCTCACTCCTGTACGCCCTCTGGTCATCATATAACTCACTACTGTATGCCCTCTAGTCACCATATCCCTCATTCCTGTACTCCCTCTGGTCACCATATCCCTCATTCCTGTACGCCCTTTGGTCACCGTATACATCACTCCTCTACGCCCACTGGTCAGCATACACCTCACTCCTGTATGCCCTCTGGTCACCATATCCCTCATTCCTGTGCGTCCTCTGGTCACCACATACCTCATTCCTGTATGCCCTCTGTTCACCATATACCTGTACGCCCTCTGGTCACCATATACCTGTACGCCCTCTGGTCACCATATCCCTCATTCCTGTACGCCCTCTAGTCACCATATACCTCACTCCTGTACGCCCTCTCGTCACCATATACCTCACTCCTGTACGCCCTCTGTTCACCATATAACTCATTCCTGTATGCCCTCTGGTCAGCGTATCCCGCAGTCCTGTACGCCCTCTGGTAACCATATACCTCATTCCTGTATGCCCTCAGGTCACCATACACCTCATTCCTGTACGCCCTCTGATCACCATATTCCTGTACGCCCTCTGGTCACCATATCCCGCACTCCTGTACGCCCTCTGGTCATCATATAACTCACTACTGTACGCCCTCTAGTCACCATATCCCTCGTTCCTGTACTCCCTCTGGTCACCATATCCCTCATTCCTGTACGCCCTTTGGTCACCATATACCTCACTCCTGTACGCCCTCTGGTCACCATATCCCTCACTCCTATACGCCATCTGGTCACCATATCCCTCACTCCTGTACGCCCTCTGGTCACCATACACCTCATTCCTGTACGCCCCCTGGTCACCATACACCTCATTCCTGTCTGCCCTCTGGTCACCATATACCTCATTCCTGTACGCCCTCTGGTCACCATATCCCTCACTGCTGTGCGCCCTGTGGTCACCATATCTCTCATTCCTGTACGCCCTCGGGTCACCATATCCCAGACTCCTGTACGCCCTCTGGTAACCATATCCCTCATTCCTGTACGCCCTCTGCGCACCATATACCTCACTCCTATACGCCCTCTGTTCACCATATAACACATTCCTGTACGCCCTCTGGTCACCATATCCCACACTCCTGTACGCCCTCTGGTCACCATATACCTTCCTCCTGTACGCCCTGTGGTCACCATATCCCTCAGTCCTGTACGCCCCCTGGTCGCCATATCCCACACTCCTGTACGCCCTCTGGTAACCAGATACCTCATTCCTGTATGCCCTCTGTTCACCATATACCTCACTCTCGTACGCCCTCTGCTCACCATATACCTCACTCCTGTACGCCCTCTGTTCACCATATACCTTACTCCTGTACGCTCTCTGGTCACCATATCCCTCAGTCCTGTACGCCCCCTGGTCGCCATATCCCTCATTCCTGTACGCCCTCTGGTCACCATACACCTCATTCCTGTACGCCCCCTGGTCACCATACACCTCATTCCTGTCCGCCCTCTGGTCACCATATACCTCATTCCTGTACGCCCTCTGGTCACCATATCCCTCACTCCTGTGCGCCCTGTGGTCAACATATCTCTCATTCCTGTACGCTGTCTGGTCACCATATCCCTCATTCCTGTACGCCCTCTGGTCACCATATCCCTCATTCCTGTACGCCCTCTGGTCACCATATACCTCATTCCTGTACGCCCTCTCGTCACCATATCCCTCATTCCTGTACGCCCTCTGCTCACCATATACCTCACTCCTGTACGCCCTCTCTTCACCATATCCCTCAGTCCTGTACGCCCTCTGGTCACCATATCCTTCACTCCTGTATGCACTCTGCTCATTATATCCCTCCTGTACGCCCTCTGCTCACCATATACCTCACTCCTGTACGCCCTCTTGTCACCATATCCCTCATTCCTGTACGACCTCTGGTCACCATATACCTCACTCCGGTACGCCATCTGGTCGCCATATACCTGTACGCCCTCTGGTCACCATATCCCTCAGTCCTGTACGCCCTCTGGTCAACATATCCTTCACTCCTGTATGCACTCTTCTCATTATATCCCTCCTGTATGCCCTCTGATCACCATATCCCTCATTCCTGGACGGCCTCTGGTCATCATACAACTCATTCCTGTACGCCCTCTGGTCACCATACACCACATTCCTGTATTCCCTCAGGTCACCATACACCTCATTCCTGTATGCCCTCCGGTCGCAATATCCGTCATTCCTGTATGCTCTCTGTTCACCATATACCTCACTCTCGTGCGCCCTCTGGTCACCATATACCTCACTCTCGTACGCCCTCTGGTCACCATATACCTCACTCCTATACGCCCTCTCGTCACCATATTCCTGTACGCCCTCTGGTCACCATATTCCTCATTCCTGTACGTCCCATGGTCACCATATCCCTCACTCCTGTACGCCCTCTGGTCATCATATAACTCACTACTGTATGCCCTCTAGTCACCATATCCCTCATTCCTGTACTCCCTCTGGTCACCATATCCCTCATTCCTGTACGCCCTTTGGTCACCGTATACATCACTCCTCTACGCCCACTGGTCAGCATACACCTCACTCCTGTATGCCCTCTGGTCACCATATCCCTCATTCCTGTGCGTCCTCTGGTCACCACATACCTCATTCCTGTATGCCCTCTGTTCACCATATACCTGTACGCCCTCTGGTCACCATATACCTGTACGCCCTCTGGTCACCATATCCCTCATTCCTGTACGCCCTCTAGTCACCATATACCTCACTCCTGTACGCCCTCTCGTCACCATATACCTCACTCCTGTACGCCCTCTGTTCACCATATAACTCATTCCTGTACGCCCTCTGGTCACCATATCCCGCAGTCCTGTACGCCCTCTGGTAACCATATACCTCATTCCTGTATGCACTGAGGTCACCATACACCTCATTCCTGTATGCCCTCCGGTCGCCATATCCGTCAATCCTGTATGCCCTCTGTTCACCATATACCTCACTCTCGTACGCCCTCTGGTCACCATATACCTCACTCCTGTACGCCCTCTGATCACCATATTCCTGTACGCCCTCGGGTCACCATATTCCTCATTCCTGTACGTCTCCTGGTCACCATATCCCTCACTCCTGTACGCCCTCTGGTCATCATATAACTCACTACTATACGCCCTCTAGTCACCATATCCCTCGTTCCTGTACTCCCTCTGGTCACCATATTCCTCATTCCTGTACGTCTCCTGGTCACCATATCCCTCACTCCTGTACGCCCTCTGGTCATCATATAACTCACTACTGTACGCCCTCTTGTCACCATATCCCTCGTTCCTGTACTCCCTCTGGTCACCATATCCCTCATTCCTGTACGCCCTTTGGTCACCGTATACATCACTCCTCTACGCCCTCTGGTCAGCATACACCTCACTCCTGTCTGCCCTCTGGTCGCCATATACCTCACTCCTGTACGCCCTCTGGTCAACATACACCTCATTCCTGTATGCCCTCTGGTCACCATATCCCAGACTCATGTACGCCCTCTGGTAACCAGATACCTCACTCTCATACGCCCTCTGGTCACCATATACCTCACTCCTGTACGCCCTCTCGTCACCATATTCCTGTACGCCCTCTGGTCACCATATTCCTGTACGCCCTCTGGTCACCATATCCCTCACTCCGATACGCCCTTTGGTCACCAAATCCCTCATTCCCTTACGCGCTCTGGTCACCATATACCTCACTCCTATACGCCGTCTGGTCACCATATCCCTCATTCCTGTATGCCCTCTGGTCACCATATCCCTCACTCCTGTACGCCATCTGGTCACCATATCCCTCACTCCTGTACGCCCTCTGGTCACCATACACCTCATTCCTGTATGCCCCCTGGTCACCATACACCTCATTCCTGTCCGCCCTCTGGTCACGATATACCTCATTCCTGTACGCCCTCTAGTCACCATATCCCTCACTCCTGTGCGCCCTGTGGTCACCATATCTCTCATTCCTGCACGCTGTCTCGTCACCATATACCTCACTCCTGTACGCCCTCTCTTCACCATATCCCTCATTCCTGTACGCCCTCTGCTCACCATATACCTCACTCCTATACGCCCTCTGTTCACCATATAACACATTCCTGTACGCCCTCTGGTCACCATATCCCACACTCCTGTACGCCCTCTGGTAACCAGATACCTCATTCCTGTATGCCCTCTGTTCACCATATACCTCACTCTCGTACGCCCTCTGCTCACCATATACCTCACTCCTGTACGCCCTCTGTTCACCATATAACTCATTCCTGTACGCCCTCTGGTCACCATATCCCACACTCCTCTACGCCCTCTGGTCACCATTTCCCTCATTCCTGTACGCCCTCTGGTCACCATATCCCTCATTCCTGCACGCCCTCTGGTCAACATATACCTGTACGCCCTCTGGTCACCATATACCTTACTCCTGTACGCCCTCTGGTCACCATATCCCTCAGTCCTGTATGCCCCCTGGTCGCCATATCCCACACTCCTGTACGCCCTCTGGTAACCAGATACCTCATTCCTGTATGCCCTCTGTTCAGCATATACCTCACTCTCGTACGCCCTCTGCTCACCATATACCTGTACGCCCTCTGGTCACCATATCCCTCAGTCCTGTACGCCCTCTGGTCACCATATCCTTCACTCCTGTATGCACTCTTCTCATTATATCCCTCCTGTACGCCCTCTGGTCACCATATCCCTCATTCCTGGACGGCCTCTGGTCATCATACAACTCATTCCTGTACGCCCTCTGGTCACCATACACCTCATTCCTGTATTCCCTCAGGTCACCATACACCTCATTCCTGTATGCCCTCCGGTCGCAATATCCGTCATTCCTGTATGCCCTCTGTTCACCATATACCTCACTCTCGTGCGCCCTCTGGTCACCATATACCTCACTCTCGTACGCCCTCTGGTCACCATATACCACACTCCTGTACGCCCTCTCGTCACCATATTCCTGTACGCCCTCTGGTCACCATATTCCTCATTCCTGTACGTCCCCTGGTCACCATATCCCTCACTCCTGTACGCCCTCTGGTCATCATATAACTCACTACTGTATGCCCTCTAGTCACCATATCCCTCATTCCTGTACTCCCTCTGGTCACCATATCCCTCATTCCTGTATGCCCTCTGTTCACCATATACCTGTACGCCCTCTGGTCACCATATTCCTCATTCCTGTACGTCTCCTGGTCACCATATCCCTCACTCCTGTACGCCCTCTGGTCATCATATAACTCACTACTGTACGTCCTCTAGTCACCATATCCCTCGTTCCTGTACTCCCTCTGGTCACCATATCCCTCATTCCTGTACGCCCTTTGGTCACGGTATACATCACTCCTCTACGCCCTCTGGTCACCATACACCTCATTCCTGTCTGGCCTCTGGTCACCATATACCTCATTCCTGTACGCCCTCTGGTCACCATATCCCTCACTCCTGTGCGCCCTGTGGTCACCATATCTCTCATTCCTTTACGCCCTCGGGTCACCATATCCTAGACTCCTGTACGCCCTCTGGTAACCAGATACCTCATTCCTGTATGCCCTCTGTTCACCATATACCTCACTCTCGTACGCCCTCTGGTCACCATATACCTCACTCCTGTACGCCCTCTGGTCACCATAGTCCTGTACGCCCTCTGGTCACCATATCCCTCACTCCTATACGCCCTCTGGTCACCAAATCCCTCATTCCCTTACGCCCTCTGGTCACCAAATACCTCACTCCTATACGCCCTCTGGTCACCATATCCCTCACTCCTGTACGCCCTCTGGTCACCATATCCCTCACTCCTGTACGCCATCTGGTCACCATATCCCTCACTCCTGTACGCCCTCTGGTCACCATACACCTCATTCCTGTACGCCCCCTGGTCACCATACACCTCATTCCTGTACGCCCCCTGGTCACCATACACCTCATTCCTGTCCGCCCTCTGGTCACCATATACCTCATTCCTGTATGCCCTCTGGTCACCATATACCTCATTCCTGTACGCCCTCTCGTCACCATATCCATCATTCCTGTACGCCCTCTGCTCACCATATACCTCACTCCTGTACGCCCTCTCTTCACCATATCCCTCATTCCTGTACGCCCTCTGCTCACCATATACCTCACTCCTATACGCCCTCTGTTCACCATATAACACATTCCTGTACGCCCTCTGGTCACCATATCCCACACTCCTGTACGCCCTCTGGTAACCAGATACCTCATTCCTGTATGCCCTCTGTTCACCATATACCTCACTCTCGTACGCCCTCTGCTCACCATATACCTCACTCCTGTACGCCCTCTGTTCACCATATAACTCACTCCTGTACGCCCTCTGACCACCATATTCCTGTACGCCCTCGGCTCACCATATTCCTCATTCCTGTACGTCTCCTGGTCACCATATCCCTCACTCCTGTACGCCCTCTGGTCAGCATATAACTCACTACTGTACGCCCTCTAGTCACCATATCCCTCGTTCCTGTACTCCCTCTGGTCACCATATTCCTCATTCCTGTACGTCTCCTGGTCACCATATCCCTCACTCCTGTACGCCCTCTGGTCATCATATAACTCACTACTGTACGCCCTCTAGTCACCATATCCCTCGTTCCTGTATGCCCTCTGATCACCATATACCTCACTCCTGTACGCCCTCTGGTCACCATACACCTCATTCTTGTATGCCCTCTGGTCACCATATACCTCACTCCTGTCCGCCCTCTGGTCACCATATACCTCATTCCTGTACGCCCTCTGGTCGCCATATCCCTCACTCCTGTGCGCCCTGTGGTCACCATATACCTGTACGCCCTCTGGTCACCATATCCCTCATTCCTGTACGCCCTCTGGTCACCATATCCCTCATTCCTGTATGCCCTCTGGTCAACATATACCTGTACGACCTCTGGTCACCATATACCTCACTCCGGTACGCCATCTGGTCACCATATACCTGTACGCCCTCTGGTCACCATATCCCTCAGTCCTGTACGCTCTCTAGTCACCATATCCTTCACTCCTGTATGCACTCTGCTCATTATATACCTCCTCTACGGCCTCTGGTCATCATATCCCTCATTCCTGTATGCCCTCTGGTAACCATATCCCTCATTCCTGTATGCCCTCTGGTCACGATATCCCTCATACCTGTACGCCCTCTGGTCACCATATACCTCATTCCTGTACGCCCTCTGGTCACCATATCCCTCACTCCTGTACGCCCTCTGGTCACCATATTCCTGTACACCCTCTGGTCACCATATTCCTGTAAGCCCTCTGGTCACCATATACCTCAATCCTGTACGCTCTCTGGTCACCGTATCCCTCACTCCTGTACGCCCTTTGGTCACCATATACATCACTCCTCTACGCCCTCTGGTCAGCATACACCTCATTCCTGTATGCCCTCTGGTCACCATATACCTCATTCCTGTACGCCCTGTGGTCACCATATACCTGTACGCCCACTGGTCACCATTTTCCTGTACGCCCTCTGGTCACCATATCCCTCACTCCTGTACGCCCTCTGGTCATCATATAACTCACTACTGTACGCCCTCTAGTCACCATATCCCTCGTTCCTGTACGCCATCTGGTCACCATATCCTAGACTCCTGTACGCCCTCTGGTAACCAGATACCTCATTCCTGTATGCCCTCTGTTCACCATATACCTCACTCTCGTACGCCCTCTGGTCACCATATCCCTCACTCCTGTACGCCCTCTCGTCACCATATTCCTGTACGCCCTCTGGTCACCATATTCCTGTACGCCCTCTGGTCACCATATACCTCACTCCTGTACGCCCTCTGGTCAACATACACCTCATTCCTGTATGCCCTCTGATCACCATATACCTCACTCCTGTACGCCCTCTGGTCACCATACACCTCATTCTTGTATGCCCTCTGGTCACCATATACCTCACTCCTGTACGCCCTCTGGTCAACATACACCTCATTCCTGTATGCCCTCTGGTCACCATATACCTCATTCCTGTACGCCCTCTGGTCACGATATCCCTCATTCCTGTACGCCATCTGGTCACCATATCCCTCACTCCTGTACGCCCTCTGGTCACCATACACCTCATTCCTGTACACCCCCTGGTCACCATACACCTTATTCCTGTCCGCCCTCTGGTCACCATATACCTCATTCCTGTACGCCCTCTGGTCGCCATATCCCTCACTCCTGTGCGCCCTGTGGTCACCATATACCTGTACGCCCTCTGGTCACCATATACCTGTACGCCCTCTGGTCACCATATCCCTCATTCCTGTACGCCCTCTGGTCAGCATATCCCTCATTCCTGTATGCCCTCTGGTCAACATATACCTGTACGCACTCTGGTCACCATATCCCTCACTCCTGTACGCCCTCTTGTCACCATATCCCTCACTCCTGTACGCCCTCTGGTCACCATATCCCTCATTCCTGTACTCTCTCTGGTCACCATATCCCTCATTCCTCTATGCCCCCTGGTCACCATATTCCTCACTCCTGTACGCCCTCTGGTCACCATATCCCTCATTCCTGTACGCCCTCTAGTCACCATATAGCTCACTCCTGTACGCCCTCTCGTCACCATATACCTCACTCCTGTACGCCCTCTGTTCACCATATAACTCATTCCTGTATGCCCTCTGGTCAGCATATCCCGCAGTCCTGTACGCCCTCTGGTAACCATATACCTCATTCCTGTATGCCCTCAGGTCACCATACACCTCATTCCTGTACGCCCTCTGATCACCATATTCCTGTACGCCCTCTGGTCACCATATCCCGCACTCCTGTACGCCCTCTGGTCATCATATAACTCACTACTGTACGCCCTCTAGTCACCATATCCCTCGTTCCTGTACTCCCTCTGGTCACCATATCCCTCATTCCTGTACGCCCTTTGGTCACCATATACCTCACTCCTGTACGCCCTCTGGTCACCATATCCCTCACTCCTATACGCCATCTGGTCACCATATCCCTCACTCCTGTACGCCCTCTGGTCACCATACACCTCATTCCTGTACGCCCCCTGGTCACCATATACCTCATTCCTGTACGCCCTCTGGTCACCATATCCCTCACTGCTGTGCGCCCTGTGGTCACCATATCTCTCATTCCTGTACGCCCTCGGGTCACCATATCCCAGACTCCTGTACGCCCTCTGGTAACCAGATACCTCATTCCTGTATGCCCTCTGTTCACCATATCCCTCATTCCTGTACGCCCTCTGCCCACCATATACCTCACTCCTATACGCCCTCTGTTCACCATATAACACATTCCTGTACGCCCTCTGGTCACCATATCCCACACTCCTGTACGCCCTCTGGTCACCATATACCTTCCTCCTGTACGCCCTGTGGTCACCATATCCCTCAGTCCTGTACGCCCCCTGGTCGCCATATCCCACACTCCTGTACGCCCTCTGGTAACCAGATACCTCATTCCTGTATGCCCTCTGTTCACCATATACCTCACTCTCGTACGCCCTCTGCTCACCATATACCTCACTCCTGTACGCCCTCTGTTCACCATATACCTTACTCCTGTACGCTCTCTGGTCACCATATCCCTCAGTCCTGTACGCCCCCTGGTCGCCATATCCCTCATTCCTGTACGCCCTCTGGTCACCATACACCTCATTCCTGTACGCCCCCTGGTCACCATACACCTCATTCCTGTCCGCCCTCTGGTCACCATATACCTCATTCCTGTACGCCCTCTGGTCACCATATCCCTCACTCCTGTGCGCCCTGTGGTCAACATATCTCTCATTCCTGTACGCTGTCTGGTCACCATATCCCTCATTCCTGTACGCCCTCTGGTCACCATATCCCTCATTCCTGTACGCCCTCTGGTCACCATATACCTCATTCCTGTACGCCCTCTCGTCACCATATCCCTCATTCCTGTACGCCCTCTGCTCACCATATACCTCACTCCTGTACGCCCTCTCTTCACCATATCCCTCAGTCCTGTACGCCCTCTGGTCACCATATCCTTCACTCCTGTATGCACTCTGCTCATTATATCCCTCCTGTACGCCCTCTGCTCACCATATACCTCACTCCTGTACGCCCTCTTGTCACCATATCCCTCATTCCTGTACGACCTCTGGTCACCATATACCTCACTCCGGTACGCCATCTGGTCGCCATATACCTGTACGCCCTCTGGTCACCATATCCCGCACTCCTGTACGCCCTCTGGTCATCATATAACTCACTACTGTACGCCCTCTAGTCACCATATCCCTCGTTCCTGTACTCCCTCTGGTCACCATATCCCTCATTCCTGTACGCCCTTTGGTCACTGTATACATCACTCCTCTACGCCCTCTGGTCAGCATACACCTCACTCCTGTATGCCCTCTGGTCACCATATACCTCACTCCTGTACGCCCTCTGGTCACCATATCCCTCACTCCTGTACGCCATCTGGTCACCATATCCCTCACTCCTGTACGCCCTCTGGTCACCATACACCTCATTCCTGTACGCCCCCTGGTCACCATACACCTCATTCCTGTCTGGCCTCTGGTCACCATATACCTCATTCCTGTACGCCCTCTGGTCACCATATCCCTCACTCCTGTGCGCCCTGTGGTCACCATATCTCTCATTCCTTTACGCCCTCGGGTCACCATATCCTAGACTCCTGTACGCCCTCTGGTAACCAGATACCTCATTCCTGTATGCCCTCTGTTCACCATATACCTCACTCTCGTACGCCCTCTGGTCACCATATACCTCACTCCTGTACGCCCTCTGGTCACCATATTCCTGTACGCCCTCTGGTCACCATATCCCTCACTCCTATACGCCCTTTGGTCACCAAATCCCTCATTCCCTTACGCCCTCTGGTCACCAAATACCTCACTCCTATACGCCCTCTGGTCACCATATCCCTCATTCCTGTACGCCCTCTGGTCACCATATCCCTCACTCCTGTACGCCATCTGGTCACCATATCCCTCACTCCTGTACGCCCTCTGGTCACCATACACCTCATTCCTGTACGCCCCCTGGTCACCATACACCTCATTCCTGTACGCCCCCTGGTCACCATACACCTCATTCCTGTCCGCCCTCTGGTCACCATATACCTCATTCCTGTATGCCCTCTGGTCACCATATACCTCATTCCTGTACGCCCTCTCGTCACCATATCCATCATTCCTGTACGCCCTCTGCTCACCATATACCTCACTCCTGTACGCCCTCTCTTCACCATATCCCTCATTCCTGTACGCCCTCTGCTCACCATATACCTCACTCCTATACGCCCTCTGTTCACCATATAACACATTCCTGTACGCCCTCTGGTCACCATATCCCACACTCCTGTACGCCCTCTGGTAACCAGATACCTCATTCCTGTATGCCCTCTGTTCACCATATACCTCACTCTCGTAAGCCCTCTGCTCACCATATACCTCACTCCTGTACGCCCTCTGTTCACCATATAACTCACTCCTGTACGCCCTCTGACCACCATATTCCTGTACGCCCTCGGGTCACCATATTCCTCATTCCTGTACGTCTCCTGGTCACCATATCCCTCACTCCTGTACGCCCTCTGGTCAGCATATAACTCACTACTGTACGCCCTCTAGTCACCATATCCCTCGTTCCTGTACTCCCTCTGGTCACCATATTCCTCATTCCTGTACGTCTCCTGGTCACCATATCCCTCACTCCTGTACGCCCTCTGGTCATCATATAACTCACTACTGTACGCCCTCTAGTCACCATATCCCTCGTTCCTGTATGCCCTCTGATCACCATATACCTCACTCCTGTACGCCCTCTGGTCACCATACACCTCATTCTTGTATGCCCTCTGGTCACCATATACCTCACTCCTGTACGCCCTCTGGTCAACATACACCTCATTCCTGTATGCCCTCTGGTCACCATATCCCTCACTCCTGTACGCCCTCTGGTCACCATACACCTCATTCCTGTACACCCCCTGGTCACCATACACCTTATTCCTGTCCGCCCTCTGGTCACCATATACCTCATTCCTGTACGCCCTCTGGTCGCCATATCCCTCACTCCTGTGCGCCCTGTGGTCACCATATACCTGTACGCCCTCTGGTCACCATATCCCTCATTCCTGTACGCCCTCTGGTCACCATATCCCTCATTCCTGTATGCCCTCTGGTCAACATATACCTGTACGCCCTCTGGTCACCATATACCTCACTCCGGTACGCCATCTGGTCACCATATACCTGTACGCCCTCTGGTCACCATATCCCTCAGTCCTGTACGCTCTCTAGTCACCATATCCTTCACTCCTGTATGCACTCTGCTCATTATATACCTCCTCTACGGCCTCTGGTCATCATATCCCTCATTCCTGTATGCCCTCTGGTAACCATATCCCTCATTCCTGTATGCCCTCTGGTCACGATATCCCTCATACCTGTACGCCCTCTGGTCACCATATACCTCATTCCTGTACGCCCTCTGGTCACCATATCCCTCACTCCTGTACGCCCTCTGGTCACCATATTCCTGTACACCCTCTGGTCACCATATTCCTGTAAGCCCTCTGGTCACCATATACCTCAATCCTGTACGCTCTCTGGTCACCGTATCCCTCACTCCTGTACGCCCTTTGGTCACCATATACATCACTCCTCTACGCCCTCTGGTCAGCATACACCTCATTCCTGTATGCCCTCTGGTCACCATATACCTCATTCCTGTACGCCCTGTGGTCACCATATACCTGTACGCCCACTGGTCACCATTTTCCTGTACGCCCTCTGGTCACCATATCCCTCACTCCTGTACGCCCTCTGGTCATCATATAACTCACTACTGTACGCCCTCTAGTCACCATATCCCTCGTTCCTGTACGCCATCTGGTCACCATATCCTAGACTCCTGTACGCCCTCTGGTAACCAGATACCTCATTCCTGTATGCCCTCTGTTCACCATATACCTCACTCTCGTACGCCCTCTGGTCACCATATCCCTCACTCCTGTACGCCCTCTCGTCACCATATTCCTGTACGCCCTCTGGTCACCATATTCCTGTACGCCCTCTGGTCACCATATACCTCACTCCTGTACGCCCTCTGGTCAACATACACCTCATTCCTGTATGCCCTCTGATCACCATATACCTCACTCCTGTACGCCCTCTGGTCACCATACACCTCATTCTTGTATGCCCTCTGGTCACCATATACCTCACTCCTGTACGCCCTCTGGTCAACATACACCTCATTCCTGTATGCCCTCTGGTCACCATATACCTCATTCCTGTACGCCCTCTGGTCACGATATCCCTCATTCCTGTACGCCATCTGGTCACCATATCCCTCACTCCTGTACGCCCTCTGGTCACCATACACCTCATTCCTGTACACCCCCTGGTCACCATACACCTTATTCCTGTCCGCCCTCTGGTCACCATATACCTCATTCCTGTACGCCCTCTGGTCGCCATATCCCTCACTCCTGTGCGCCCTGTGGTCACCATATACCTGTACGCCCTCTGGTCACCATATACCTGTACGCCCTCTGGTCACCATATCCCTCATTCCTGTACGCCCTCTGGTCAGCATATCCCTCATTCCTGTATGCCCTCTGGTCAACATATACCTGTACGCACTCTGGTCACCATATCCCTCACTCCTGTACGCCCTCTTGTCACCATATCCCTCACTCCTGTACGCCCTCTGGTCACCATATCCCTCATTCCTGTACTCTCTCTGGTCACCATATCCCTCATTCCTCTATGCCCCCTGGTCACCATATTCCTCACTCCTGTACGCCCTCTGGTCACCATATCCCTCATTCCTGTACTCTCTCTGGTCACCATATCCCTCATTCCTCTATGCCCCCTGGTCACCATATTCCTCACTCCTGTACGCCCTCTGGTCACCATATCCCTCATTCCTGTACGCCCTCTAGTCACCATATAGCTCACTCCTGTACGCCCTCTCGTCACCATATACCTCACTCCTGTACGCCCTCTGTTCACCATATAACTCATTCCTGTATGCCCTCTGGTCAGCATATCCCGCAGTCCTGTACGCCCTCTGGTAACCATATACCTCATTCCTGTATGCCCTCAGGTCACCATACACCTCATTCCTGTACGCCCTCTGATCACCATATTCCTGTACGCCCTCTGGTCACCATATCCCGCACTCCTGTACGCCCTCTGGTCATCATATAACTCACTACTGTACGCCCTCTAGTCACCATATCCCTCGTTCCTGTACTCCCTCTGGTCACCATATCCCTCATTCCTGTACGCCCTTTGGTCACCATATACCTCACTCCTGTACGCCCTCTGGTCACCATATCCCTCACTCCTATACGCCATCTGGTCACCATATCCCTCACTCCTGTACGCCCTCTGGTCACCATACACCTCATTCCTGTACGCCCCCTGGTCACCATACACCTCATTCCTGTCTGCCCTCTGGTCACCATATACCTCATTCCTGTACGCCCTCTGGTCACCATATCCCTCACTGCTGTGCGCCCTGTGGTCACCATATCTCTCATTCCTGTACGCCCTCGGGTCACCATATCCCAGACTCCTGTACGCCCTCTGGTAACCAGATACCTCATTCCTGTATGCCCTCTGTTCACCATATCCCTCATTCCTGTACGCCCTCTGCCCACCATATACCTCACTCCTATACGCCCTCTGTTCACCATATAACACATTCCTGTACGCCCTCTGGTTACCATATCCCACACTCCTGTACGCCCTCTGGTCACCATATACCTTACTCCTGTACGCCCTGTGGTCACCATATCCCTCAGTCCTGTACGCCCCCTGGTCGCCATATCCCACACTCCTGTACGCCCTCTGGTAACCAGATACCTCATTCCTGTATGCCCTCTGTTCACCATATACCTCACTCTCGTACGCCCTCTGCTCAACATATACCTCACTCCTGTACGCCCTCTGTTCACCATATACCTTACTCCTGTACGCTCTCTGGTCACCATATCCCTCAGTCCTGTACGCCCCCTGGTCGCCATATCCCTCATTCCTGTACGCCATCTGGTCACCATATCCCTCACTCCTGTACGCCCTCTGGTCACCATACACCTCATTCCTGTACACCCCCTGGTCACCATACACCTTATTCCTGTCCGCCCTCTGGTCACCATATACCTCATTCCTGTACGCCCTCTGGTCGCCATATCCCTCACTCCTGTGCGCCCTGTGGTCACCATATACCTGTACGCCCTCTGGTCACCATATACCTGTACGCCCTCTGGTCACCATATCCCTCATTCCTGTACGCCCTCTGGTCAGCATATCCCTCATTCCTGTATGCCCTCTGGTCAACATATACCTGTACGCACTCTGGTCACCATATCCCTCACTCCTGTACGCCCTCTTGTCACCATATCCCTCACTCCTGTACGCCCTCTGGTCACCATATCCCTCATTCCTGTACTCTCTGTGGTCACCATATCCCTCATTCCTCTATGCCCCCTGGTCACCATATTCCTCACTCCTGTACGCCCTCTGGTCACCATATCCCTCATTCCTGTACTCTCTCTGGTCACCATATCCCTCATTCCTCTATGCCCCCTGGTCACCATATTCCTCACTCCTGTACGCCCTCTGGTCACCATATCCCTCATTCCTGTACGCCCTCTAGTCACCATATAGCTCACTCCTGTACGCCCTCTCGTCACCATATACCTCACTCCTGTACGCCCTCTGTTCACCATATAACTCATTCCTGTATGCCCTCTGGTCAGCATATCCCGCAGTCCTGTACGCCCTCTGGTAACCATATACCTCATTCCTGTATGCCCTCAGGTCACCATACACCTCATTCCTGTACGCCCTCTGATCACCATATTCCTGTACGCCCTCTGGTCACCATATCCCGCACTCCTGTACGCCCTCTGGTCATCATATAACTCACTACTGTACGCCCTCTAGTCACCATATCCCTCGTTCCTGTACTCCCTCTGGTCACCATATCCCTCATTCCTGTACGCCCTTTGGTCACCATATACCTCACTCCTGTACGCCCTCTGGTCACCATATCCCTCACTCCTATACGCCATCTGGTCACCATATCCCTCACTCCTGTACGCCCTCTGGTCACCATACACCTCATTCCTGTACGCCCCCTGGTCACCATACACCTCATTCCTGTCTGCCCTCTGGTCACCATATACCTCATTCCTGTACGCCCTCTGGTCACCATATCCCTCACTGCTGTGCGCCCTGTGGTCACCATATCTCTCATTCCTGTACGCCCTCGGGTCACCATATCCCAGACTCCTGTACGCCCTCTGGTAACCAGATACCTCATTCCTGTATGCCCTCTGTTCACCATATCCCTCATTCCTGTACGCCCTCTGCCCACCATATACCTCACTCCTATACGCCCTCTGTTCACCATATAACACATTCCTGTACGCCCTCTGGTTACCATATCCCACACTCCTGTACGCCCTCTGGTCACCATATACCTTACTCCTGTACGCCCTGTGGTCACCATATCCCTCAGTCCTGTACGCCCCCTGGTCGCCATATCCCACACTCCTGTACGCCCTCTGGTAACCAGATACCTCATTCCTGTATGCCCTCTGTTCACCATATACCTCACTCTCGTACGCCCTCTGCTCAACATATACCTCACTCCTGTACGCCCTCTGTTCACCATATACCTTACTCCTGTACGCTCTCTGGTCACCATATCCCTCAGTCCTGTACGCCCCCTGGTCGCCATATCCCTCATTCCTGTACGCCCTCTGGTCACCATACACCTCATTCCTGTACGCCCCCTGGTCACCATACACCTCATTCCTGTCCTCCCTCTGGTCACCATATACCTCATTCCTGTACGCCCTCTGGTCACCATATCCCTCACTCCTGTGCGCCCTGTGGTCAACATATCTCTCATTCCTGTACGCTGTCTGGTCACCATATCCCTCATTCCTGTACGCCCTCTGGTCACCATATCCCTCATTCCTGTACGCCCTCTGGTCACCATATACCTCATTCCTGTACGCCCTCTCGTCACCATATCCCTCATTGCTGTACGCCCTCTGCTCACCATATACCTCACTCCTGTACGCCCTCTCTTCACCATATCCCTCAGTCCTGTACGCCCTCTGGTCACCATATCCTTCACTCCTGTATGCACTCTGCTCATTATATCCCTCCTGTACGCCCTCTGCTCACCATATACCTCACTCCTGTACGCCCTCTTGTCACCATATCCCTCATTCCTGTACGCCCTCTGGTCACCATATACCTCACTCCGGTACGCCATCTGGTCGCCATATACCTGTACGCCCTCTGGTCACCATATCCCACAGTCCTGTACGCCCTCTGGTCAACATATCCTTCACTCCTGTATGCACTCTTCTCATTATATCCCTCCTGTACGCCCTCTGATCACCATATCCCTCATTCCTGGACGGCCTCTGGTCATCATACAACTCATTCCTGTACGCCCTCTGGTCACCATACACCTCATTCCTGTATTCCCTCAGGTCACCATACACCTCATTCCTGTATGCCCTCCGGTCGCAATATCCGTCATTCCTGTATGCTCTCTGTTCACCATATACCTCACTCTCGTGCGCCCTCTGGTCACCATATACCTCACTCTCGTACGCCCTCTGGTCACCATATACCTCACTCCTATACGCCCTCTCGTCACCATATTCCTGTACGCCCTCTGGTCACCATATTCCTCATTCCTGTACGTCCCCTGGTCACCATATCCCTCACTCCTGTACGCCCTCTGGTCATCATATAACTCACTACTGTATGCCCTCTAGTCACCATATCCCTCATTCCTGTACTCCCTCTGGTCACCATATCCCTCATTCCTGTACGCCCTTTGGTCACCGTATACATCACTCCTCTACGCCCACTGGTCAGCATACACCTCACTCCTGTATGCCCTCTGGTCACCATATCCCTCATTCCTGTGCGTCCTCTGGTCACCACATACCTCATTCCTGTATGCCCTCTGTTCACCATATACCTGTACGCCCTCTGGTCACCATATACCTGTACGCCCTCTGGTCACCATATCCCTCATTCCTGTACGCCCTCTAGTCACCATATACCTCACTCCTGTACGCCCTCTCGTCACCATATACTTCACTCCTGTACGCCCTCTGTTCACCATATAACTCATTCCTGTACGCCCTCTGGTCACCATATCCCGCAGTCCTGTACGCCCTCTGGTAACCATATACCTCATTCCTGTATGCACTGAGGTCACCATACACCTCATTCCTGTATGCCCTCCGGTCGCCATATCCGTCAATCCTGTATGCCCTCTGTTCACCATATACCTCACTCTCGTACGCCCTCTGGTCACCATATACCTCACTCCTGTACGCCCTCTGATCACCATATTCCTGTACGCCCTCGGGTCACCATATTCCTCATTCCTGTACGTCTCCTGGTCACCATATCCCTCACTCCTGTACGCCCTCTGGTCATCATATAACTCACTACTGTACGCCCTCTAGTCACCATATCCCTCGTTCCTGTACTCCCTCTGGTCACCATATTCCTCATTCCTGTACGTCTCCTGGTCACCATATCCCTCACTCCTGTACGCCCTCTGGTCATCATATAACTCACTACTGTACGCCCTCTTGTCACCATATCCCTCGTTCCTGTACTCCCTCTGGTCACCATATCCCTCATTCCTGTACGCCCTTTGGTCACCGTATACATCACTCCTCTACGCCCTCTGGTCAGCATACACCTCACTCCTGTCTGCCCTCTGGTCGCCATATACCTCACTCCTGTACGCCCTCTGGTCAACATACACCTCATTCCTGTATGCCCTCTGGTCACCATATCCCAGACTCATGTACGCCCTCTGGTAACCAGATACCTCACTCTCATACGCCCTCTGGTCACCATATACCTCACTCCTGTACGCCCTCTCGTCACCATATTCCTGTACGCCCTCTGGTCACCATATTCCTGTACGCCCTCTGGTCACCATATCCCTCACTCCGATACGCCCTTTGGTCACCAAATCCCTCATTCCCTTACGCGCTCTGGTCACCATATACCTCACTCCTATACGCCGTCTGGTCACCATATCCCTCATTCCTGTATGCCCTCTGGTCACCATATCCCTCACTCCTGTACGCCATCTGGTCACCATATCCCTCACTCCTGTACGCCCTCTGGTCACCATACACCTCATTCCTGTATGCCCCCTGGTCACCATACACCTCATTCCTGTCCGCCCTCTGGTCACGATATACCTCATTCCTGTACGCCCTCTAGTCACCATATCCCTCACTCCTGTGCGCCCTGTGGTCACCATATCTCTCATTCCTGCACGCTGTCTCGTCACCATATACCTCACTCCTGTACGCCCTCTCTTCACCATATCCCTCATTCCTGTACGCCCTCTGCTCACCATATACCTCACTCCTATACGCCCTCTGTTCACCATATAACACATTCCTGTACGCCCTCTGGTCACCATATCCCACACTCCTGTATGCCCTCTGGTCACCATATACCACACTCCTGTACGCCCTCTGGTCAACATACAGCTCATTCCTGTATGCCCTCTGATCACCATATACCTCACTCCTGTACGCCCTCTGGTCACCATACACCTCATTCTTGTATGCCCTCTGGTCACCATATACCTCACTCCTGTACGCCTTCTGGTCAACATACACCTCATTCCTGTATGCCCTCTGGTCACCATATACCTCATTCCTGTACGCTCTCTGGTCACCATATACCTGTACTCCCACTGGTCACCATATACCTCTATGCCCTCTGGTCACCATATACCTGTACGCCCTCTGCTCACCATATCCCTCATTCCTGTACGCCCTCTGGTCACCATATCCCTCATTCCTGTACGCCATCTGGTCACCATATCCCTCACTCCTGTACGCCCTCTGGTCACCATACACCTCATTCCTGTACACCCCCTGGTCACCATACTCCTCATTCCTGTCCGCCCTCTCGTCACCATATACCTCATTCCTGTACGCCCTCTGGTCGCCATATCCCTCACTCCTGTGTGCCCTGTAGTCACCATATACCTGTACGCCCTCTGGTCAACATATACCTGTACGCCCTCTGATCACCATATCCCTCATTCCTGTACGCCCTCTGGTCACCATATACCTCATTCCTGTACGCCCTCTCGTCACCATATCCCTCGTTCCTGTACGCCCTCTGCTCACCATATACCTCACTCCTGTACGCCCTCTCGTCACCATATCCCTCATTCCTGTATGCTCTCTGGTCAACATATACCTGAACGCCCTCTGGTCACCATATACCTCACTCCGGTACGCCATCTGGTCACCATATACCTGTACGCCCTCTGGTCACCATATCCCTCAGTCCTGTACGCCCTCTGGTCACCATATCCTTCACTCCTGTATGCACTCTGCTCATTATATCCCTCCTGTACGCCCTCTGGTCACCATATCCCTCATTCCTGTACGGCCTCTGGTCATCATATCCCTCATTCCTGTATGCCCTCTGGTAACCATATCCCTCATTCCTGTACGCCCTCTGGTCACGATATCCCTCATACCTGTACGCCCTCTGGTCACCATATACCTCATTCCTGTACGCCCTCTGGTCACCATATCCCTCACTCCTGTACGCCCTCTGGTCACCATATACATCACTCCTCTACGCCCTCTGGTCAGCATACACCTCATTCCTGTATGCCCTCTGGTCACCATATACCTCATTCCTGTACGCCCTGTGGTCACCATATACCTCACTCCTGTACGCCCTCTCTTCACCATATCCCTCATTCCTGTACGCCCTCTGCTCACCATATACCTCACTCCTATACGCCCTCTGTTCACCATATAACACATTCCTGTACGCCCTCTGGTCACCATATCCCACACTCCTGTACGCTCTCTGGTAACCAGATACCTCATTCCTGTATGCCCTCTGTTCACCATATACCTCACTCTCGTAAGCCCTCTGCTCACCATATACCTCACTCCTGTACGCCCTCTGTTCACCATATAACTCACTCCTGTACGCCCTCGGGTCACCATATTCCTCATTCCTGTACGTCTCCTGGTCACCATATCCCTCACTCCTGTACGCCCTCTGGTCAGCATATAACTCACTACTGTACGCCCTCTAGTCACCATATCCCTCGTTCCTGTACTCCCTCTGGTCACCATATTCCTCATTCCTGTACGTCTCCTGGTCACCATATCCCTCACTCCTGTACGCCCTCTGGTCATCATATAACTCACTACTGTACGCCCTCTAGTCACCATATCCCTCGTTCCTGTATGCCCTCTGATCACCATATACCTCACTCCTGTACGCCCTCTGGTCACCATACACCTCATTCTTGTATGCCCTCTGGTCACCATATACCTCACTCCTGTACGCCCTCTGGTCAACATACACCTCATTCCTGTATGCCCTCTGGTCACCATATCCCTCACTCCTGTACGCCCTCTGGTCGCCATATCCCTCACTCCTGTGCGCCCTGTGGTCACCATATACCTGTACGCCCTCTGGTCACCATATCCCTCATTCCTGTACGCCCTCTGGTCACCATATCCCTCATTCCTGTATGCCCTCTGGTCAACATATACCTGTACGCCCTCTGGTCACCATATACCTCACTCCGGTACGCCATCTGGTCACCATATACCTGTACGCCCTCTGGTCACCATATCCCTCGTTCCTGTACGCCCTCTCGTCACCATATTCCTGTACGCCCTCTGGTCACCATATTCCTGTACGCCCTCTGGTCACCATATACCTCACTCCTGTACGCCCTCTGGTCAACATACACCTCATTCCTGTATGCCCTCTGATCACCATATACCTCACTCCTGTACGCCCTCTGGTCACCATACACCTCATTCTTGTATGCCCTCTGGTCACCATATACCTCACTCCTGTACGCCCTCTGGTCAACATACACCTCATTCCTGTATGCCCTCTGGTCACCATATACCTCATTCCTGTACGCCCTCTGGTCACGATATCCCTCATTCCTGTACGCCATCTGGTCACCATATCCCTCACTCCTGTACGCCCTCTGGTCACCATACACCTCATTCCTGTACACCCCCTGGTCACCATACACCTTATTCCTGTCCGCCCTCTGGTCACCATATACCTCATTCCTGTACGCCCTCTGGTCGCCATATCCCTCACTCCTGTGCGCCCTGTGGTCACCATATACCTGTACGCCCTCTGGTCACCATATACCTGTACGCCCTCTGGTCACCATATCCCTCATTCCTGTACGCCCTCTGGTCAGCATATCCCTCATTCCTGTATGCCCTCTGGTCAACATATACCTGTACGCACTCTGGTCACCATATCCCTCACTCCTGTACGCCCTCTTGTCACCATATCCCTCACTCCTGTACGCCCTCTGGTCACCATATCCCTCATTCCTGTACTCTCTCTGGTCACCATATCCCTCATTCCTCTATGCCCCCTGGTCACCATATTCCTCACTCCTGTACGCCCTCTGGTCACCATATCCCTCATTCCTGTACGCCCTCTAGTCACCATATAGCTCACTCCTGTACGCCCTCTCGTCACCATATACCTCACTCCTGTACGCCCTCTGTTCACCATATAACTCATTCCTGTATGCCCTCTGGTCAGCATATCCCGCAGTCCTGTACGCCCTCTGGTAACCATATACCTCATTCCTGTATGCCCTCAGGTCACCATACACCTCATTCCTGTACGCCCTCTGATCACCATATTCCTCTACGCCCTCTGGTCACCATATCCCGCACTCCTGTACGCCCTCTGGTCATCATATAACTCACTACTGTACGCCCTCTAGTCACCATATCCCTCGTTCCTGTACTCCCTCTGGTCACCATATCCCTCATTCCTGTACGCCCTTTGGTCACCATATACCTCACTCCTGTACGCCCTCTGGTCACCATATCCCTCACTCCTATACGCCATCTGGTCACCATATCCCTCACTCCTGTACGCCCTCTGGTAACCAGATACCTCATTCCTGTATGCCCTCTGTTCACCATATACCTCACTCTCGTACGCCCTCTGCTCAACATATACCTCACTCCTGTACGCCCTCTGTTCACCATATACCTTACTCCTGTACGCTCTCTGGTCACCATATCCCTCAGTCCTGTACGCCCCCTGGTCGCCATATCCCTCATTCCTGTACGCCCTCTGGTCACCATATCCCTCATTCCTGTACGCCCTCTGGTCACCATATACCTCATTCCTGTACGCCCTCTCGTCACCATATCCCTCATTCCTGTACGCCCTCTGCTCACCATATACCTCACTCCTGTACGCCCTCTCTTCACCATATCCCTCAGTCCTGTACGCCCTCTGGTCACCATATCCTTCACTCCTGTATGCACTCTGCTCATTATATCCCTCCTGTACGCCCTCTGCTCACCATATACCTCACTCCTGTACGCCCTCTTGTCACCATATCCCTCATTCCTGTACGCCCTCTGGTCACCATATACCTCACTCCGGTACGCCATCTGGTCGCCATATACCTGTACGCCCTCTGGTCACCATATCCCTCAGTCCTGTACGCCCTCTGGTCAACATATCCTTCACTCCTGTATGCACTCTTCTCATTATATCCCTCCTGTACGCCCTCTGATCACCATATCCCTCATTCCTGGACGGCCTCTGGTCATCATACAACTCATTCCTGTACGCCCTCTGGTCACCATACACCTCATTCCTGTATTCCCTCAGGTCACCATACACCTCATTCCTGTATGCCCTCCGGTCGCAATATCCGTCA